>NW_006160032.1:223813-236075 GCF_000334495.1 Tupaia belangeri chinensis
GCGAGGGGAGGCGAGGCGAGGGGAGGCGAGGGGAGGGGAGGCTGAGAATATTACCCTCTCTGAAGTCCTGAGCCATTGGAGTAGCAGGAGAAGCAGTAACTAGTTACACAGAGACAGTCAGCAAACTCCACCAAACTCTCAAAAAGCTCAACATGCTCTCAGTATTTACAGGTATAAGATACAAGCACATGCACATGCAAATCATTCCTCACTACAATCAGCCAGTTGCTTTCCCCTCAATATTATCCTGACTCCTGTGTTACTTCAAACACTCCTCCCTTGTTTTTCATCTGACCATTCCTCAAACAAGTCTCCCTCTGACTCAGCCTTTGGTCAGACTGTTCTCAATAGAGGTCTTTCTTAATTTCAAAATGGCTGCACCCCTACTAAACCTTAAACTGGCCTGCTTCAAAGGAAGAAAGCTCCTTAGTCTCTAAAACACTTGCTCAATATAATAGTTAATATTTATTAAACTATTATTATATACAGGGTGCCATTCAGAGATGCTCATGTATATTCATTTTCTTTAAGGTTTACCAAAACCCTATGAGTAGACATATTTGTTTCCATTTTAAAGATTGGAAACTGAGAAGTACATAGGTCAATAAACTAAATTGAGAGTATAAGTGTCTGAGCCAGAAGATGAATCCAGGTAGTTAGGTTCCAAAATACCTGTGCTTAGAACCAGCAGTTAGTGTAATGGCTATGTCGCTGGATTCCCACAGTAGTTGACCGCAGTTCGTGGCCGGACCCAGTGGCTTAAAACTCATGCCGGGCGTGTGTGTGTGCTTGCCCAAGATCCCAAGAGGAGAATGGAGGAGAAGGGATTGTGGCATGGCCATCGCCCCTGGGGGGTGATTTCTCGCTTTCTGTCTCTCTGTCTCTCTCTATCTGGCGAGCACACACACCCTGTAGCAAAAACCTCTCCAAAAAAATAAATACCTGTGCTTAAACATGACATTAATGCTCCTAGCAGTCTAACACATCTTGCAAAACTAATTAAACCAGTGAGATAAATACCAGATGTAAGTCAGGTTATGATACATCATAGGAGGAGTATACATACCCTAAACATATATTTCTTAGGTATATGAAATATACCCTTATAGATTTCCATCTCTTTGCTCCTTTAGTTATAAGAAAGGATTATCTAGTCATGCTTCAAATGGTTCAAGTGTTGCTATAGAAACTGTTTTTTCTAAGTTTTTGAGTAGCTCTCTCAGTTTGTAAGACCCAGCTATAGAAATAGCAAAGCACTTCTCAGTTCTACCAATAATACCATACAAACAAGTGGCTTAGAGATTTTCAAAATTTCCCAGTATTTTCCATCTCCTCTCCCATCCCCCAAACCTAATTCAAATACAGTATCCAAATAAGATCAGTGTGCTTGCTATGCAAACACAGTTTTAAGACAGATTTTCTAGACTCCCTCCCCCACAACCAGCTTGCTTCCCCTAAGATGTTCCTAAATAAAGCCCTGGCACATCCACTGCCCTCCAATGGTGTGGGGGAGAGCGATTTCTTAGGCAGGCATCTCCTGTTCATTGGCTGCTGCCTTCTCTTAGAACTTCTCCCTAGGATTTAAGCTAGAGTAAAAGGAAAATACATAAATGGTGTTCGGAAAAGTAGGAATATCAAGTTTGCCAGAAAGAAATGAGAAGGTACTCCTATTTCAGTTGAACTCAGCTGTCCTAAAAAACCATGTCATTGTCATCCTTCTCCCCACAGTATCTAGCACAGTTCCCAGTATTGCATAAATGACCATTAAGTGAATAAATGTATGATGCCTCTGGTCCTTTGAGAGAGAAATGTATGATGGTAAGTGAAGGAGGATATAGAAAGAGCTCTAAGGCACTTTTTGCAATTACTCCTGGCCACAGTGATCTCTAACTCCTTAGGTACAGATTGCCACACCTTCCTGGTCAACACCCAAGATTATTTTTTGCAGCAGTTTTAAAATGTTATGATTGAACATGTTAACCATGCTCTGATACATTCATTTTTCACTTAGGTTGATATACTCTCTCTCCAAGTAGATTTTAAACACTGTGATGCCTTTCCCCTTTCATTGTTCTTTTATGTATCCTTTTTCCAAGCACACAGAAGAGATTCAGTATAATTCATTTATTAACTGAAAAATATGGAGAGATGTAACACTTCCTGAGTTGTCTTGTTTTTGGAATGAATACCATTTTGTCACTTAAACTTGTTTTGGGAGTGAATACCATTTTGTCACTTAAACTGAGAATGGTTTCACTCATTCTCACATTTTAAAAAATCTTGAGGAGGAGGGAAGGAGGGATGGACAGAAGGAAGGAAAAGAAGGTGGAGCTAGAAAAAGTGAAGATGGGAATGACAGAAGTAAAAGGAAAGATAAAAAGAGATAAAAAGAAAGAAATTAGAAGGAGCTTTCATAAAGGAAGGAGATAGTTTAGTGAGACTGAAAGACCATAATTTTTGGAGTAAGATCATGGAAGATCCAATACACTGTAGTGGGAGACCTTTGGCAAATTAGTGACTGTGATTTCTTTCCCTGAAACATAGACATTGATACCTTTCCCAGAAAATGTAAATAAAAGTGTGAATTTTAATGACAAAACTTGGTCAGTTTCAAGTGGGAGGCACACATTTAGAACTATCAAAACCTAGGATTACAGGAGCTACTCAGAGAATTCAAGGAGCTGAACAATTGAGGAATGGTGCAGAGTCCTCGGTGACTTCTAAAGCTTGAAAATGCTGTAGCTACACAAACTAGAGACTGGATCCAATAATGGTGGCACAGTCAACAGGTGCATTGCTTGCAATGCTGGAAGTTATATGAGAAGGTTCCAAGTTCATGTCCCAGGACTCCAGGATTAACTGAACACACTGGCTATGCCTGTGGGAATGCCTACAAGCCTGGTTGACTGCAGAGGCATGATTGGGGCATAAAGACTTTCTCAAGGATCTCTCTCTCTCTCTCTCTCTCTCTCTCTGGAAATAACAAAAACAAACAAAAAACACAATACACACACACTTAAACATTTGAGACCATTGTTCATTAGCATTTTCCATGAAGGAAGGAAAGAAACACCACAGCTCTAGGACAGCTCCACTCTCTCAAATTCATTGTAATTTCAAGTATAATAGAACTAGGCTAGTCACCTGAGGAAGTTATCATGAGTCTCTTCCAAGAGCCATCTCTTTATATGGTTAGAATTTCTTATGCTACATGGTAGCTGCAGGCAAGACCACCTTGTGACACAGGGAAGACTGTAGTCATAGGCCTGAATGAATCTTCTCTGGTTCCTTGCTAACTTGTGACTATTCTAGCGTCACCTAGAAGCTATCCTCAGAACCTTTCCATGTGATATGAAAAAGCAATAAGGCAGCTTTGCTTTTTCAAAGCAGGCAAGAGAATCACTCCCATGCTATGAATCTCTCCTTTTAGAAAAACCAAGTCCACCTCTCTGTCTTTCATCCTGTGCTCCCACTATTAGCTGCTTGATTATCTGTGCAAGCCTTAGATCTAAATTCTGAAATAAAAGATCTGATTGGTCCAGTTACTCATTGGTGCCAGTGGTGGATAGACTTTTCCATCTGGTCAGTATTACTCAGTCTAAGTCTGAGGTCTCCTTGGGACTACCACACAGAAAGCAGGCCAGCTTGTGTATTGGTGACTGAGGGTCAAGTGTTCATCTCTAGTCCAGTTTCGTGTGACAGGCTGATAGGATGATAGAGATTTACGTTAAAGAAACCACCTTGAGAATGAAATACGGCAGATTTTACTGAATAGGCATACTGCTCTAACCAAAATATAATTTCATAAGATGTTACTTAGTGCATATTTTATACAGATTTTGCAATTATTTCATTTCACTTCATATTTACAAAATTTTAACATGGGTATAGAAGAAGTATTCTAATCTTGATTGAAAACATAAGAAAACTTAAGTTCAGCAAACTAAGCCATTTACCCAAAGTAACGCAAAGTATGAATAGAAGAGTATAAGAGTCTGTGACTCTGAATTATTAATCTTTTACTCTTTTTGCTACATTGCATTATCATCATGGTCTTCCATTTCCTTATATTTGTACTGTGCTTAAAATATTTTTTCCCAACATCTCAAAAAGAATAATGACCAGAGGAGATTACAATATTAACAAATGAGCAAACAGTGTTGCTGCCTGAGAGCTCTAGACAGAAGGGTGAGTTTATAATCAGGTCATATGCCAATTGCTATCAACCAATAGGAAATTCCTGGAGCTCTACGTTGAGATGCTAGAAGCAAGTCTGAATTCTCCTGAGTAGAGAGAAAGTTTTCTGGTAGATTAGTGATGTCTAGATGGAGGAGAATGTTTTAATGATTACTTAATGATATTTTTATGGGCTCTAAATATTAGAGGACAAAAAAAAAAAAAAGAAAAACTACCTACCATGCCAGGACTGGGCTTTATTATGTCAATATCTACCACCTGAAACTATAGCACAAATTGTATTATTCTGGTGCTTCTAGTAAAATGAAGGGAAATTATTTTTGAAAATGGATCTTTTGGAGGACAAATTTATTCGAGGTGATTCCAAGTATGTTCAACTTAGAGAATAAAATGGTATTCTTATTATTAAAATAAATTAAGTATGTAGAATGTAGAGGTGGTAATATCTGGCAAACTATGGCTGGCTTTAGTTAACAATATAGTATCGATGATAATGGTGTTGAAGATGACAACAGTATTTCTGTCACAATATCTAAACAAACACTATCTACAGAGAAATCTGAAGAGAGAATGGACCTGAAAGATTCACACATAGGCCATCCAACATAAAAAATACTACGTTTTGAAAAAATAATGTCTTGGAACTTTGTAACATCTAATAAGATGAAGTACCAGGGAAATAAAAGCATCATCCATTTTTTATTTTTAATTTTTAAAAAAATCTTAAGAAATAAAACTGTCTTGCACAGAAAGAACACAGACATATTTTTTATTTGCTTTAAAATATTATGTTTAACTTGGGGTAGTGTTTGTTGTTGTTGCCTTATTTTGTGGCTGTTTTTCCACTACAAATCTTTATCCCAGAATGTTTGTTTGGGGGACAAAGACAACTAAAATACATTTCAGATTATCAGTTTAAAAATGGCTGGGACCAGCAGATAGCATAATGGTTATGTCACTGGACTCCCAGATAGTCGACCCAGACCCAGAGGCTTAAAACTCACGCTGGAGGGACCAGCAGTTAGCGTAATGGCTATGTCGCTGGACTCCCACAGTAGTGGATCACGGTTCGCGTCCCGGACCCAGTGGCTTAAGACTCACGCCGGGCACGTGTGCATGTGTGCCCAAGATCCCAAGAGGAGAATGGAGGAGAAGGGATTGCAGCATGGCCATTCCCCCTGGGGGGTGATTTCTCGCTTTCTCTTTCTCTCTCTCTCTCTCTCTCTCTCTCTCTTTCTGGTGAGCACACATGCCCTATAGCAAAAAACTCTTAAAAAAAAAAAAGAAAAAAAACCCTCACGCTAAATAAGGGATTGCAGCATGACCATCCCTGGGGGTGGAGGTGGGGACAGGAGAATGAGTTCTCACTTTCTGTCTCCATGACTGTCTCTCTGGTGAGTGCACAAGCCCCATAGCAGAAATTTCTCTTAAAAAAAAAAAAAAAAAAACTGGGATGTGTAATCAGTGATTTACTTCACTGCACCCAGATCAGGGTAAACGCAGGAATAAGAACATGAAAAAGTCTGGGAAAGTAAAAATATTCTGAACAATCCTATGGTGGCAGGGAGAAAAAAATAAATAAATAAAAAACCATGTATCAAAGGCAACCAATTAGTCTGTAGAAAAAAAAATTAAATAGTACTTATTTTTATTTTCAGATAAATTACAATCACACTGGGCCAGCCACAGGCCTACTGGTTAAGGAAACTGGATTGCACATGGATGACCAGAATTTGAATCCCTACCCCAGCTGCTTGAAAACATGCTGGACACCTGTGCCCAAAATCCCAAATGGAAGGAAAAATGGAAAAGGGATTACAGTATGACCAGGTCTCACTGGGAGTGCTTTCTCCAACTCCTCCCCACTTGCTATCTGTCCCTCTCTGAGACATACGCCCTATGGCAATTTAAAAAAAGAAAAAAAAAATCTTCAAAATTATGATCAGAAAATTATATATATATATAATATACAAATAAGTATATATAATTATTATGTATTTATATCTTATAATCATAATTATATATGATAATTATATATAACTATATTTTCATATATATAATTATATATTTCAAAAAAGCAAAATATAGATAAATACTGACAATAAACCAAACTTAAATATCTGGTGGAATTCCATGGAGATCAATTTAACATTTTATATATAGAAAACTATAATTTATTTATTACAAGAAAAATATACTTTTCTCTAAGAAATATAAAAATACATTCCAAGAATATATTCTCTATAAAAAAGAAGACTAAGCATGGTATTCATGCCTTATTAAAATAACATGTACATTTAAAATTGGACTCACTATTTCTGTCACAAAAAAAGAATTTAGCCAATTTAAAGCTAAAAAGAAAAAATGGACACACACATATATATGAAGTGGAAAGTAAAAGAACTGAAGTAACTGAGTCCAAGAATTTCAAATGAAGCTCACTGAACAGAGAAAGAGAAAAGAGAGATCAGATGAAAGACAATTTCTAAGCGCACAGGGTAACAAGTTTAATGAAGTAGACCAGCAGCCTCTGGACTGCGGTTAGGCCTGGCTATGTTGGAGGTGGAATGTGTGAGGGCGGACTACCAGGTACAACACGTGTCAGACAGACCACTACACACCATGTAGTGCCTGTGCTTCAGGTCCCTTACCTAAGCATGACCCGGAGATTTGAACACTCACTGGATCTCTCTGAACAGAAACTCTGGATTCCTAATCCACTAACTAGATTCTGTATTTCATCCACCCAATTTCCCTAGACTCTATTTCATCCAAGAAGCTTTCTGTTTACCTCAGCAGACTTTTCTAGTCTCTTGACATTCTTCTTACTCACTCAGAGTTATTTTTGCCTGCTTCATCCAGGCATTGACTACTTCTCTATAACTCACTTCCAGTATACTTGGCTCACAAAACCTATAGATGAATGCTATGCGATACAGTGGAAGGAAGTTTTAGTCATAGTGATCTGGTGCATGTCTACTCTTCCACAAACTGCTGTGTGACCCTTATTAAGAAAGGTGCTTCACTTCTCCGAGTTTCAGTTTCATCTTTGCAGAATTATCATCTAAAATTTGAAATAATTTTTAAAACCTCACTCATCAGTATATCACATATGCTCCAAAATTATAGTTATTATTCTCTGAATTACTGGCCTGACATTTCATTCCATCCTATTATTTTCTCCCTTCCAATCTTCTATAAAATCAAGCAAAAAGTTCTGACCTTATTTTCCATTCCAGGAATGTGCCTGCTATGCTGTTGGGCTCTACAGTCAGCATTAGAGAGGCACCCAGGAGCAATGGTGAGATCCACACACAGTGCCAGCCCTCACCAATCCCTTTATCAAGTTAAATAGAAAAAGCTTCAATGGATAATTACATACATTATTAATAAATGCATGAAGAAAAAGTGCAGAAGAGCCATATCCATTCTTGTAAAGAGGTGATCAGAGAAAGTGGAAGAAAAGCTTCCTTAAGCTAAGACCTAAACTATGAGTAGGACAAGTTGTTCAAAGAGAGCAGAGAGCATCTCCCAATGGGAGGGGACAGTGTATGAGAAGACTAGGAAGTGGGAGGGATTTGGCACATTAAAGAAACAGGAGCCAGTGTGGCCGAAGTAGAGTACTTGGGACAGGAGGAAGGTCAATGTTAAACATATAAATAACAAGTAGGTGAAGCTTGAACCTTAGAAGGAATGTAACAAGAACCCATTCCCAAATTTTTGAATCACTCATTAAGCCAATAAACAAATGGAGCATGGTACCTTTGAGACAGCACAGTAGTAACAGGTTCCTTGCACAAAATTGACCTGTAGGTGGTGAATGTCACAGCAATGTTGGAAAAATAATTGTGTCTCGGAGACTTCCTGGCTTGTAAATATATTTCAACCTATTTTAGGGATGCTTTAAGGTAGCAACTGACAACTAAATAAGTCTCAGCTGTCATGTGTCAGTCAATCCATATTATTCTAGCCATAAAATCTTTCCCTCCTCTGAGCCCCCAACCTCTTTAAACATCCCATAAACTTGACTGTAAATATCCATTTATTTATGTTTCCATGTAAACTGGAACCATATTATCTTCAGTGCCTAGAATAGGGGGGACATAAATGCAATACTCAATAAAAGATTTACATGTTTTCTCCTGTGTTTGTAATATTTGTTCTCTCTCACTTTCTTCTATTATGAAAAATGTATCATATAGGTGACTTTTTGGTGTATTTCTGTAAAGCTTCACTCATCATTGCATCTACCTAACTGCATTAAAATTCTCCCTTTTTTCTCTACCTTCACATAGGAATCTTCATGAAAGGTTCACATCTGCTTTATTATACTCACTATACTCCTAGGACTGATAGAAAATGCTTAATAAATATGGATTGAATTAATTGATGTGTTGAATTTATGAAAAATGAATGTGTTCACAAAGCTTATTGGCCTTATATGTTCATTTTGTAGGCAATAAGATCTGTCCAGTCAGCAAATTTAGGACAACACTAAACTTACCAAGCCTGAGTTATTATGGGACTCAATCTACCAAATTAGGCTAATTTCCTATGATAGACATTAAGGAAGAACTTTTGGCATTTACATTTTCTTTTGTTTTGTTTTGTTCTGGGGCAGAAATGCTTTGACAGTAGTATCAGCCTTTAATGGGGAAAAAAAAGAAACAAACACAAATCATAAAGTCAGAATCTTAGGCACCTAGAAAAAGGTAATCAAGCAAGAAACTGAGCAAGATCTATTCATCACAGAACAGAAAACAGCAAATTAATTCTAAGGCTCTCTGGGGACTGAAAACAACAAGGGAATGAATGTTAGCAAAGCTATAAAATATTCAACAACCATGTGTCTGAATGTGTTCTTTTAACAGAGAGATTCAGGTCATTTTATCTAAGCACCATTTGCCTAAGTGTACTCCATGAAACATTCTCTCTGAAGCATTCCATAGTTAAGTAGATTTGGTTCTAAATGCCTTATCTTCCTCTGCAATTAACACATGTGATAGTGAAAAACCTGGTTCTACCTTTTTTTTTTTTTTTTTTTTGAGGAGGAGGGTAGCAGTTTTTGCTATAGGACGCATGAGCTCACCGGAAAGACAGACAGAAAATAAGAAATCATCCTCCCAGGTGGGATGGCCATGCCATAATCCCTTCTCCTCCATTCTCCTCTTGGGATCTTGGGCATGCACATTCATGCACTGGCATGAGTTTAAGCCACCAGGTCCAGGACTCGAACGGCAGCTGACTACATGAAAGTCCAGCGACATAGCCATTATGCTATCTGCTGGTCCTGGTTATACCTTGTTTAATACATCTTTTTTCTATATTTAATTTTAAACATTTCTCCCCAGTCTTCAATGCCAATTAATATTTAGAAAAAGCAATAGTCCTCAAAATACACTTTGGAGAGTATGGAGTCTCCTATTCCTTATGTGGTTGCAGCTTGGGCCTTTGCTTCTCCAGTCCAACAAGGCCTCAGTGCTGGAAGATCTATAGAAAGATCTAGAAAAGGGAAAGGTATTGCTGGAAAAGTCCAGTGGGAAAAGAACACATAGTGCCCTTACAGCTAAAGAAAAAAAAGAAAAAAGAAAAAAAAATCCAAGATTGAGACAGAAATTAAGAAAAACATAACTGAAATCACAGAGAAAAGCAGAACTTTTTGACAATGAAAAGCTAGCTGTTGTGTTTGTTCCCATTATAATGGAATATACCATGAAAATCAGAAATTATGGATGGGATTGGTCAGATAAGTGTGAAAATCTCTATTTCCTTAACTGGAGCACATCAAGTCCTCACTAAGAACGTGCAGGTGGATTTCACAGAGAGGTAATTTGATCTTTTTGCTAAAGAATCTAAACAGGAAAAGTTACTCCATGATTTGAACAATCTCTTAAACTCATCTCTGTGGAAGGCAGTTCAAAAAAGTCAAGATTGATAAAGTTCTTATCTTACATGGGAAGAAAGCAGAAAATACAGTGGGGGGCAGCTCGGGTTGAAAATGTACAAAGAGAAAGAAAAGCCTGTACAACACTGAAACTGCTCCTAATGAGAGATTCATGAATGTTCTCTTCTAAAGAAAACTTACGAAGATATAGATGATGAAATGAAGCAAGTCGTTAATAAAGCCTGGTAGAACTAAGAGAGAAATGACCCAAGGGAGAAACAACTCTGAGACTTTAAAGTCCTTTTGGGAACCATGATGTGGAAATACTGATGCTTCCGGTAGAGGAATGTTGGTGAGCAACACACAGAAATTAGATAAAATAAAGCTGCATAAACAGTTATCAAAGAAAAGGCAATAAATTCTCTATTTCCTTCTGGACAAATTATTTAAATAACGTATGCTAAAAGAAAAAGAAAATAAACTTGGCTAGCTTACGACATGGAGGTTAAGGCAGCTGGATCCCATATGGATGACTGTGCAGTTCAAGTCCCACATCTGGTTGCTTGCAAAATCATGCCAGGCATGTGTGTGCATATGCCCAAAATCCTAAGAGGAAAATGGAGAAGGGATGACAGCGTGGCCATCCTCATGGAGAAAAGAGTGATTTCTCACTTTCTCTGACTCTCTCTGGCAAGTACATGTACCCCAAAACACAAACACACCCACACATACACCTTTGGAAAACACTTGCAATATATGGTGAAAGACAAGGAATGGATAAAAGGGAAAATTTATCTCAAGAGCGGATATTTACTGGGAGGTCTCTAGCCTCATGTAAATATTCTGCTTTTTAAATAGAGCACTATCATTACTATCTTCCATTCTCCTACTTGAATTTTTTTTCTTCTAAAATCAAGATAAATTAGACCACAAGGAAGACTTTAGAGAAAGACAGTCCCTCCCAAAATGAAATAAAATTAATTTGATATCACCATGGTTTGAATGTGTCCTCCAAATTCATGTATTGAAACCTGGTAAACAACTATAACAGTGTTGACACAGTACAGACTTAATCTGATTGTGATGGTTGAAGATGGGACTTTGGGGGTTCATTAGGATTAAATAAGAGCTTCAGGGTCCAGCCCCCATGACTGTCTCAGGGTGGCTACTACATAAGGAGACACAGGTACAAACAGACATGCTCATCTTGCCATGAGATGCTGTAGAGAACTCTGTAGAGAGAGCCTACCAGCAAGAAGTCCCTCACCAGATGTGGCCCCTTGACCTTAGACCTCCAAAACAGAGTAAATAAACTTGTTCTTATAAAGCACTCAGTTTTAAGTATGCGATTACTAAGCAACAGAACAAACTTGAACAGATAGGAAGTTAGAAAGTCCAGTAACTTTAAAATACCATTTCTATTGTCAATCTCATCTTTTAATAGATGTATAGCCCCCAGCAAACTCATAGTCCATTTTTTGGATACTTTGTACAAAATGTGCTGAGAATATTTTTTCTCGCCCTTGCTACTCTAACTGAGTATGACATTGCCTGTCTTAAACATCCTGGCTAATGACATTTCTGGGGATTTAGAGGTAGAAGATACAGAAAGGCCCATAGGAAAAATGATAGCCATCAAGTCCTCGGGACATGATTAGTGCAGGTAACAGACATGGTTTTCCATAACGGTGCTGCGATTTTTAAAAACTTAGTAATGGAATCTAAAAGTAGATTAATAGAGAATAAAAAAATGAGTTAGAGAAGAAAAAATGAGTTATAGAACATACCATTTGCAGGGTGACTTAACATTTTCAAAGAGGTTTCAAATTTATGGAGCATCTCTAACAGAGTTCCTTTAAGCGACAAATTTCCTCAAGAATTTTTTCAAAGTATGTTCAATATTTATTAAACATTTTTTATATCACAAAATATACCTAGACATGTAAAAATGCAAGGGACCAATCATCTGTTACCAGCAAACTAAGCCTGGCTGCTTCTACATGTGGTCAATGAAACCAGAGACAAAGGCTAGAGAAGAGAGTACATTTCTATAAAACCGAATGGTCTCAAAAAGCTCAGTATGTGCTTGGTATTTATAGATACAAGATAGAAGCACAGGCAAATCATTCCTCACTACAATCCATCAAGATCGATTACTTTCCTGTGAGCAATTATCCTGAT
>NW_006160032.1:236106-237623 GCF_000334495.1 Tupaia belangeri chinensis
TCCCTAAATACCCATTTCCAGTCTCTCATCTGACCATTCCTCAAACAGACTTCCTCATGACTCAGCACTTGGTCAGGTTGTTTTTGTTGAAGGCCTTTATTTTTCATTTATATTTTTAAGAGAAATTTTTTCTATATGGCAATATATCTCTCCTTATAAAAAACAGTAGAGCGGATTTAAGAGTTTTTTTTTAAGAATTATTTTATTTAACTTTATTTACTTATTTATTTTAATTTAACCAGATAAGGACAGAGTGAGAGATAGCAAGCGAAAGTGAGAAAGCAAGCCATCAGGTCTGGGACTCAAACCACAGCTGGCCGTATGGGAATCCAGCACCCTTAATCACCATGCCACCTGCTGGTCCTGAGAGAGAGATGTTTTGCTATAGGGTACATGCACTCACTTGAGAGAGAGACAGCAAGAAATCCTCCCCCACACCCCCCACCAGGAGGGATGGTCACACCTAAATCCCTTCTGCTCCATTCTCCTCTCAGGATTTAGGGCACATACAAATGCACATGCACCAAGAATGAGTTTTAAGACACTGGGTCTGGGACTCAAATTGCTATTGACTATGTGGGAGCACTGCAATGTAACCATTAGGTCATCTGCAGTTCCAAGGCCCTTAATTCCGAAATGACTGCAAACCTCAAGGTGACTTGCTTCAATTCCACAGAAATTCAGTCAAAAGACAAAAATAAACCAGTTAAATAAATAAAATAGCATGTAATTCATGTTCTAACAAGCTCATAGATTAGTATGATGGAACAAAATGATTATGATTAACCAAGCTTGAAATAAAAGAGAAAGGCTATTATCACAGAGAGGATACGGGAGTTAGGTTTTGAAGTATCAGTAGAAGTTTGCCGAATACATATATTGTAGAAGGGCCCTTAAAGCAAGGGAAATCACATGAGAGGCATGAAAAAGCCTAGGCAACTCAAAACACTGAGTCAATGAGTGCTCCTGGCTAAGGGGCAAGTAGGATGGAGAAGTAAGAGGAGGATATAGGTCTATGCACCTTCCCCAATAAAGTAACACTTTTAACCATTTTTTAGCTATATCAATTTGTCAACTGAGACTATTTCTTTGATTTAAAAGATAAATGCTATATGAGTTTAATATAACGAAGTTCTATAGTAACAAGCTCTGCTCTTCTGTCTTTTGCATATGCTCCTTTCTACTGGACACGTACGCTTCAGAGTCGAACCAGCATTTGTAATAAAAATCCATTTCTACAAACACATTTAGCTTAACACAACATGACAAATGGCTGTTTTCAAAAAACAAAATCCCCATTGATTGACAGCCAGAAAGCAACAGCTTTCCATTAGGCCTTGAGCCCTGCATATGGGGTTCCACATAAACCGATAAAGGCCCACCCACAACACCTCATCAGAAAGGGACAGTTGTCAGTGGATCCATTAAGCTTCTTCGGTTGTAAGCAAAAGAATTTGGTTCTCTTAAGACAGAAAGGAACATGTGGGTGGGATATGTGACAATTCACAGAATGTAGG
>NW_006160032.1:237930-263639 GCF_000334495.1 Tupaia belangeri chinensis
GGGAAAGCTGACACCCCACACGTAGGAGAGGGCCCAACCAGAGCAGCTTCAGGAATAAGGATACATTGCAAAAACTCCCATCAGTCTCTTAACTTCCAAAGAGAAGAAAAGGCCTGTAACTAGTAGATGGGGTCACCCCTCTCAAGGTTCAAAATCCAGGGACAGAGAATTTGATGACCTACCTGCTATCTCTTATCTACCCTTTAGCTAAGGAAATGCAGAGCACTGAGAGGAACAGTAAGGGCAGTGTCCCTGAGCAAAACAGACAAAAATCAATACAAGCCCACAACAGTCTGCTAGCACATTTCTGCAAATAATATCACACATTAGGAAATTCGTAGTCGTCCCCACTTACTGAAATGTATATCCTGTGTCCTTCTAAATCAGATCTAGATGAAAAAGTATTACCAGGTATGAGCAGGAGCGCAGAGAAGTCAAGAGCAAGGTCTGAGTAGGCGATCTACAGGATCAAATCTTGCTTCTAACATAATGGTAAGAACTTGGCCTTAACCTCTCTGTGCCTCAGTTTTTTCATCTTTAACATTAGGAGGATGATACTATGGGCTGGGGGAGGAGCCCTCTAATACTAGAGTTGTAGGGAGAGGGTAGAGCTAAAGCCTGTGATGAAGTTAGTGCACTTTGGCATTTCAGAAGCACTCAGTAAGCATTAGTTGTGGTCATCTAGCTGTCTGGCATGACTTCTATAAATAATTCTATCCCCCTTTTAAAGTAGATCCTCCTACCTAACATCACAACATTATAATAGAAATACAGAGTGAGAAGCATCTTTGTTTTCCTTGGCTGCCTTTTTTCTCTCCTACCTGAATAGAATAATCAAGACTCCATTTAGATTTCAAACTAATGTTCTGTGGCAATTGTTCAGCATAGGTAGCATTCAAAATATAACTCTGGCAATTTTTTTTTTTCTTTTCTGAAAGGCATACAGTTAAGGTTAATGGAGGTGCCACTTTTAAAATACATCTGCCCTGAGTAACTTGAAAAAATTATTAAGAGAGCAAAGGGCATGCGAAAGACCCTGGTATTAAAGGCCTAGCAACTAAATTTAAGTGTACAAGCTCCCACATACACCAATTTTCATCTAAATTATCTATATAAATTACATTTCTCCTTGTTCAGAGATAGCTGGAAAAAATTAGTCAAGCAAAAAAAAAATCTTTCATTTGCAAACCAACGCAGACAGCGCCTGTACCTTTTGAACATTTAAAGGTAAATTAGTTTGTCCTTTTGTTGTGTCTTGTTTTTCCTCTGCTTAGTTGATTGACAGCAGTAATATAAAAGTAAAATACTTATTTCTCTTCCAGTTTCACTACTTTTTTAATTACCCTGGATCGTCTTCATTTGTAAACACACAAGAACAGATGCCTTGAAATTTGCCAAAGTGTACCTTTTTAATCAAAAAAAGGTATCTTTAACATAGGTAATAGAGGAAGATTTTTAGGTCAGCTGGTGGCATGGCAGTTAAGGTTGCTGGATCCCACACAGCTGACTTTATGGTGTGAGTCCCAGGCCTGGGCTTGAAAGATACACCAGTGGGGATGGCCATACTGAAATCCCTTCTCTTTTATTCTCCTCTTGGAGTTTTGAGCATACATAAACACATGCCTGGCATGAGTTTTAAGTCACTGGGTCTGGGACTCAAACTGTGATTGACTATTTGGGAGTCCAGGGATATAACCAATATACCAACTACTAGTACCACTTATACAATTCTTTAAATTGGCACAATGCCGTTTACATATTATGTAACTCAAGAAGTAACAAAATAAGATATTACAGATTCAGTTCTATGACTTGTAAAGATTGTAGTACCCATGTAAAGACAATCTAAAGGTCTTCAGAAATAGTTGCCTTATATTTATAGGAAGACAAAAAACCAATGTTTTATTATGTCACGATATGATGCAATGTCTCACTTGGTGACAATTTTGTCTTAATTCTCTAACCTGCTTACTTAGCTCTATAATTTAAAAGCTAGAAACAGTAGTGAAGAGATTTAAAGAGGGATCTCTGGTGCAGATCCTAACAAAAAATATTTTCATGAATATTTACACATAGTACTAACTAAAAGAGGGCTCAAAATAAAAATGAGCAGTACAACATGGCCAAAATCTAGGAGGAATATTCTCACAACTCTATGGTTTAGGAAACTGAATCAAAAAAAAAAAAAAAAAAAAAAAAAAAAAAAAAAAACACCCTTACCCATTCTTTGGTTTGTTAAACAGAATAAACCAGAAAGAATGCAGGAGAACATTTTATTTCTCTTCTACTCTAGTCTGATATCCAAGAAATCCAAGAGCTGCCCCAATCAGAAAACCTGCCGGGCATTCGTCTGCTAAGAGAACACTACCTCCAGATTTACACAGATGGCTGCCTGCTTCTGCCCTTTCCTTTCTGAATATGCTGGGGATTTCGGTGCCTGTACAGTATCTGGCAGCCCCTTTACCATCTAAAAAGACCCACACTGTGTATTATACGAGTTTCCTAGGGCTGCAGTGACATATTAAACCAAACCATGTGGCTTAAAACAAGTTATTGTCTTCCTTTTTTATAAGAAATTATTTTATTCAGTTTTATTATTATTTTTTAATTAGACCAGAGAGACAGAGAAAGAGAGAAAGTGAGAAAACAAGCCTCCAGGTCCAGGACTTGAACCATAGTCAGTCATGGGGGAGTCCAGCACTTCAACCACCAGGCCACCTGCTGGTCCCCAAAACATGTTATTTTCTTGAAGTACTGACGGCTAGAAGTCTGAAATCAAGGTATTAGTATGACTATGCACCCTCTGAAGGCTACAGGTGTTACTGGCAAATTAAGTCCATCTGCTTCTACCAATGCCCAATGAAATGAGAATCAGAGGCTGGAAAAGGGAGTTTATTTCTGCAACCAGGTTATAGGGAGACTGTCAGCAAGCACCTCCAAACTGTCTCTAAAAGCTCAACATGTTCGCAGTATTTACTGATATAAGATACAAGCACATACAAATCATTCCTCACTACAGAGTCAACTGCCTTCCCCTGAGGAATTATCCTGATTCCCATTTTACTTTGAGTATCCATTCCTGGTTTCTCGTCTATCTGATCATTCTTTAAACAGAACTCCACATGACTCAGCACTTGACCAGATTGTTCTGTTCCAAGGCCTTTCTTAATTTCAAAATGGCTACAGTCCTGCTAAACCTCTAAGCTGGCCTGCTTCAATCCCCACTTTCAAATATACCCAGATTTTTATAGTGGTTATATGTTATTATGAAAAAGCTGATAAGCCTCTGCCCAATCACCTGTGGTCTTATAGAATGATCGGGTCACATGCACAGCACAAGCATCCTTTAAACACCAAACATGCAAGCAGTAGAATCAACAGTGTAGTTTAACAGATTTTCCATTCCTTCTAAGTCCCTTTGGGAGCCAGAAAAAAATACGTTAGAAAATCAATTAGCAGTCTCCTTTAGCAATGGTGTATATTGATCTAGAGTTTGAAGATGTGAAGGTAAGTTGCCTGTTGTCTAATTTTCTCAACACCCTACTTGAAAGGATATGTTTATATAAAGAGCATCAATTGCCATACAAACACAACTTTGCCATTCTATTGACTAACATTACTTTTGCTAGAGAATCTAAACACAACCACAAATTACTTATAAATTTGGCAGTCTCATTAGCCAAGATTAACAGTCTTAGATAAATTTAATAGCAATATTGGTAGGCTGCAAGTCCCCACCAAGGTAACAGCCAAACAATATTCATCCCTATCAGGCATGCCCCCCATGCCCTGGGAAATCTGAGTTCCAGTGGAAAGATTTATATTACTGGTCTAATACTCAGTCTCAGCAGAGCTACAGACTAAGAAATCATTTTTTAACTTAATTTTATTTATTCATTCATTTTAATTCGGCCAGAGAGAGGGAGGGAGAGAAAATGAGAAAGTAAGTTACAGGGTCAAGGACTCAAGAAGGTAGGCCATGTGGGAGTGTCCAGTGGCTTAACCACCACGTCACCTGATCCTTCAGACTGAGAAATCTTAACGCATTACTTTCCCAAGCCAGCCCAAGGTTACAAAGCAGAATAATTATGAAGGGCTTGGCTTCCCAGGTGTCTTGGTGTTAGTTGGCCTTCATCTCAGGTGGGCATGACTACACTCAGGCGAGATGAATCCATGACTTACTCCCCACTATCTGTTATACCTGGGGATTCTTAACATTCAGGAATTCTCAGGAAACTGAGGCAAAGACTGTTCTAAGTTATGACTCATCCCCAGAGGGGATGACCACACCACAATCCCTTCTCCTCCATTCTGCTCTTGGGATTTGGGTCACACATGCACACATGCCCAGCGTGAGTTTCAAGGCACCAAGTCCAGGACTCAAACTGTGATCAGCCAAGTGGGAGTCCAGTGACACAACCATTTCACCATCTACTGGTCCCAGTAACAGTTCTTTTTATTAGGCATGCCAGTATGAGAAAACACCTCCTCCTGGCCTTCCAGTTTGGCTTAGTTAGGACTGATACGAATGACTATTTTAATTTTAAAAACATGCATATTTTACCCTCTTGATCAAGATCTCTCTATATACGCATCATGGATTACTTATCTTGAGGGACTGGCTCTCAGGTCAAGCTTACCTAAAGTCCATTGATCTTAAGTGTGTCAGGAACCTGTATTTAAAAGTACTTATTAGCGTCTTTTCTATGGGGATCAATTTTGAAAGTGTGAATAACAGAAATTTTAAATTGCCATAATTAATATAGCCAAGCTGATGACCATTCATTACAATGATGATGTCATTCACAAAAATGAAGTTATTTCTATTGCACACAGCATTCAAAGATAACAAGCAGATTTCACTGATGGCATCACATCAATGCTGTCAAAACTTTAAGAATTGTACATGCTCTTAAGAACACATACAGAAATAACATTTATGTAAATATAACTTTGGAGGAGACTTAGCATTACATTATCAATTAACAGTATTTCTCATATAAACTGATATACCAGATAAGCCTCTATACAATGGCTACAGAAGGATACGTTCTTAGAGGCTTTCCAGAGGCCCAGCTAGAAAATCAAAAGTCAAATTTTAGGTCAAAAATACTTCATTTAGAATTTGAACTTGGAGAAGCATGTCAAAGATTTCAGAAAAATAACATCTGATCAAAACAAGATCATAGGTCACTAAGAAACAATCATTTATCTACTCAAAGATCATAGGTCACTAATAAACAATAATCATTTATTTACCCAAAGTGATAATCGAAGTATTTTAACACAGAAATTTATACAGTTAAAATAATTTAACCGTTTAAAGTTGAGTTGTCCTAAGTAATCAAAACCTAATAGGCACAAACACTGCTTCTTAGGCAAGTTACCAAGATGTAAAGAAAAAACTCTTGCAGTATGGCTACAGATGAATATTTTAAGAAAAATCTTGTCTTAATACAAGGAAAAATAACATTAATTTTTTGGAAAAGTTAAAAATACTTTCTTTAAATTTTAGCCGACTTGTCATACATAAATAGTCTAGCTGTTTTATTTTAGCACAAAATTTACCACATAAAATTCTTCCCTATACAGAATCTTTTTTTAATCAAAAATGTATTTTTACCTTTATCACTTTCTTTTCACATCTTCCCTATTTCCTTATTCATTTCTTTTGACTTTCTCTTTTGGAAATGACTCTAAATAACTTTTGATTTAGACCAAAATCCACATATTAGCAAGAATTTTAGCTCTTATTAACCTCAATCCCAGAAGCAAATTTTGAATTGTCATATACCAACAGCTTATGTATATCTTATAACTTTTAAAACTATTTTCTTGACAGATTTTTTTCAATGTAGAACAATCTTGTTAACTGACCCAATATCTTTTGTCTCTAACAACATGGCTTTAAAAATCAAAAAGCAGAAAACTTTACACTTCATGTTAATCAGAATCCTTTAACTTAAAGATGACTGAGAAGTTTTATGAATATTTATTAATTTGACATAGCATAACTTTAAAATCTCAAATAATCTAAAAGGGTGCTGGGATTTTTTCACTCTAAGCTTGGAACATTTCTTTCAGTGCCCCATTCCTTTACAATAACTTTCCACAACTTTCTCTTTTTTCTTAACTCCCTTTCCCCCTTTTTATTGAGGCTCTTACTGCAGTGGCAAACAAAATAGCTGTTTGTTTCAATCTTTTCACCTGTTTAGCCTCCCCACTATTATATACTGTATAAGCAGTGTCTATCACTTGGTGAAGCATTCATTGCTATTGCTCCTCCCACTTTCTGCAGTTTTTTTTTTCCTGATGTCTAGCACACTCTGCTCATAAAAGTCATATCGACCATTCTCATATTGTCTGAAACTGGAGGTCAATATCTATAAACTTCTTATAAGTTTGGTGAATTCTTTCTATAAATTCAGATGTGTCCTCTGAGAGATAATGCTATCATTCCTGTATCTTATAAACATTCTTAGGAGGAATAAAATTGGGGGAATAAAACCTAAGATACACCTCCTGTAATGTTCTAATCAGCCATTCCTTGTCCATTCACACCATTAAGGTTCCAATCTGGGATGGCACGAGGAATAGCACTTTCTGGGTCTGGTAAACTATGTCTAGTATTAAGCCACTCTGCTGCTTCTTTGGCCTTATCTTGCACTAACTGCCTTTTGTTGACTGTCAGTAAGATATACAGAACAGCCTGAATATCTGCCCAGGTAGGATAGTGAGTGGCAAAAATGGTGATACATAGCTCTACTATCCTCTGAGGGTCCTCCTGATAGAATGGTTTGGGATGCTTCCAACTGAGTAAGCCTGAAGTAGAGAAAGCTATGGGCCCAATAGTATCCAGTTAGGATTTACCCCTACCTGATACTGACAAAGCATTACTGCCTTGCTTTGAGTTCAGATCTTTCCTGACAAAAGTAGTACCCTGCTTCAAATGACTGAGAGACAAGGACTCTGCAACTTCCACAGTAGGATGGAAGTCAGCTCTTCCTTCAACTCCCATAGGCAGGAAGCCAAAGAGTTCAATGAATCTGTTATCCTCTGAGTTTCTGTTTGACTCTCAGGACAAACCTTAGAAGACTACATATTAAAATATACAAAAGTATGCTTCAAGTTCAAATGAGCCTAGTTTTTCTTAAGGCAAATTTAGAACTTATGTTCCCCACACAAACACAGAAGATACAAATTATATCAACATTACCTACTATAAAAGCCCCACAGACTACAAAAGTGCACCTCACATTAAGCCAGCCTACTTTCTCTTCCTATAGAACCCAAACAGGAAAGGTCTTCATCTCACTGGCTTAGAATCCAGTTTCACTTACCCAGAACTAAGCGCGTCTGCTCCCACAGTTTGTTCTTACTCCAGCTAAAGGAGATCTTGGAGGCAAATACCCAGAAGCCTTCACAACTACCTGGTTCCAACAGCCGCAAGAAGTTTTCAGTGATAATTTGCATGAGGAGATCCTGCTCACAACACCAACTGTAACGGGCAACTAAATCCAGGTGCTTCTTCATGCCATCAGTGAAACCAGAGGCAGAGGCCAGAGGAGGAAGTTTATTCCTGTAACTCATTACAAGAGACAGTCAGTAAGCACCACCAAACTATGTAAAAGCCCACCATGTCTTCAATATTTATACATACAAGATACAAATACATGCAATCATTCCTCACTACAATAAGAGTCAATAGCCTTCTCCTGAGTAATTATCCTGATATTTGTTTTATTTCAAATACCTGTTTCTGGTTTCTCATCTGACCGGTCTTCAAACAGATCTCCCTATGACTTAGCACTTGATCAGATTGTTCTGTTAGAGGTCTTTCTTAATTTCAAAATGGCTGCAGTCCTGCTAAATCTTCAGCTGGCCTGTTTCACGAGAAGGATTATTCTTTGCTTCTTCCTAGCTTCTGGGGTTGTTGGCAGTCCTCAATGCTCACTGGCATGTAGCTGCAACACTTCAGTCGCTGCCATCATAGTTTGGTGCTCTCTCCTCATGTATATTCAAATTTCCTTCTCCTCCTAAGGACACCAGTCATTGGATTAGAGCCTACCCTAATTCATTATGACCTCATCTTAACTTGATTACATCTGACACCATTTCCAAATAAAGTCATCTTTATAGGTACTGGGGTTAGGACTTCCACATATTTTTTTTGAAGACAGAAATCCACATGAGTATTCTTTTGTGAGACAGTGTTTTGCTGCCCTGTGCTACAGGAGAAGGAGTCAAACTGTCCTGCTTTCCATTCAGGCATGCGACATAATCCCAGACCACTGGCTGGTCCCACTCCATATATTAAAGTTTAATCAAGTGACACAAAGGTGAGAGGCACTAGAATTTCATTCCCAGAGCAGCAATAGTGCTCCTTTAAGGAGCAATTAATGATATCTCAATACTGATACCATTTTCTAACATCTTTCAAAATACTAAATAAATCCTTCCTGCTTAAGATAGCAATAGCTAGTGTGTGTTATCTGGGAAGAATGACTCCCTAAAATATAAATCAATGAAACAGAATGAGGAGGTGTAGCTCTAAAAGGTGTAGTTGCATAAGAAAGAAATATATTCCTAGAAGAGCCAAGAGAGAAAGAACCTGAAAGGAGTGTCTACAGAGATTACAGTTTTTATATATGGAATCAGTTCAAAAGAGAAAGTTCTACGCATCAACACTGATATTAATAAGGCATTAGGAAATGAGCTACATTCTTGTGCTGGATTTGACACAGGAATTTAAAAACCAGTGAGAAGAGTCATGAGAAAAACAGAAACCCCCTGCTAGTAAACATCGAATCTGAATAAATATCTCCTTGTGTGGAGATGGATAGTGACAAAGATAGAAAGACACACAATCCTCAAAGAACAACTGCAAAACATTAAGATACCTGCAAAGCATTAAGAAAAAAACACCACACAGAAGAATCAGAAGAGCATTATTCTAAAGGTGATTTACTAGTTAAAACAGAGGGAAAAGAGAATTTTTATAGCAAACTTCAATATTTTTCTGACCTTTATAAAATAGAAGCAGATAATCAAATGTAAAATAGAAAAAATACAAAATGGTGAAAATATAATTGAGTAAAATAAATCAGTAAAATTAAAAGTATATTAAAGCTTAAAAGAACCAATGGACATATTAAAGAATAGAATTGATGGTATTGTGAAAGTTGGTCAGGGAATTTTGTCAAGTTTGTATTGTTTTTCCATCAAAACAAAGGAAACACCTTCTAGGCTAAAATGCAAATAAAACAAAGAAGGAATGATGAGAAGTTGACTTCTAAACTCCACATTTAACATGCATCTCTTAATAGATTTCTATAATTATGGTAAGAATCGGGTGAGAAAAAAATCTTTATTTCCTGAAACTGTCATATAAACTGACAATCTGTCATATTCATCTGATACTTTAAAAGAATAGCATAGGGTGTCAGATCTAAATTGTTCAATAAATCAATCTGAAAAGAAGAGCCTAGCTGAATAAATATTTGTATGGAAATGGATAAAGTACATTTCAACATATTGTGAAAAGATAGTATATATTAACACCTCATAGAAACATGTATGACACCATCACTACAGCTTGTATTCTCTCCTTGTCCCATGAAATAGAAACTTTAACCACAACTTCATCTCCTGAGGGCCAGAGAGCAGCACAATGGTAAAAAAAACAACCCTCTGTGGAACAATCACACATGAGAAGGTTCCTGGTTCAAGCCCAGAAACCTGAGTACAACCTGATAAAGGTCTGGCTGAATGCTAGGGGTATATTATGGCATACAGACCTTATTGGGAGGTGGTCTGTCTTTCTTTCTCTCTCTCATTTATGAGAAAAGAAATGAACTCTAAAAAGTTTTTTAAATTAAAAAAAAAATCTTTAATTATCTCTAGGAAGAACTTGACAAGAAAACTTTCATACTTCTCTTTGCTCTTTATTAGATTCTGTCCACACAAAGAGAGGCTACCAGTGAGGGGAGTCTGATGACAGTCTGACATCATACATTTACTTGCCTATATTGAAGTTCTCAACTAGCGGTGATTTCGACTGCCAAGGGACATTTGGAAATGTCTAGAGATATTATTACCATGACTTGGAGTGAGAGGTACCATTGGTATCTAATGCGTAGAAGCCAAGGATGCTGCTAAACATCCTACAAAACACAAGACAATTTCTCACAACTAAGGACCACCCAACTCAAAATGTCAATAGTGCCAAGGTTGCTGCACCAGATGAGCATTTCCACGTCTGCAAGGCCTGGTTTCATGTCCTTTCTTCATCTTATAAATGTCTATTTTGCACTTCTCACTCATGGAATGAAGAAACAAACAAAAACAAGCAGAATCTTCTCAAATTTTCCACCTTCACCTGGGTTGGTAAATTCCATCTACATCAGAAGAGAAGACCCAGCTTGCACATGCGGTGCTGACATAGTTTCGTAAGTGGTAGTTTGAGTTTCCCAGAAGTGGGTGAGCAGGAAGATTGCCATTATGTTTGTCATAATATAATAATTCTAACCTCTTCCATTAGTCATGAAAAATAGTCAGGAACAGGGATGAGGTAGTGGCACAGTGGTTTGTAACTGAACCCATATGAGAAAGGTCTTGGGTTCATGTCCTGGGACCTCTCTGAGCTTGCTGGGTGCACACACACATATGTCTGTGATCACTGAGGTGAACTGTGGCAGAGGAACTCTGTTGGGAGCGCCTGTGTATATGTGTTTGTGTGTGTATATTTGTGTGTGCGTGTGCATGTGCACATCTCACAGAAGAAATAAACTTAAAAAAGAAAGACAAACACTCAGGGATAGAGGATTTAGAGAGTAGGGTCAGGATTCCTATTTTATAGAACATACTTATTAGATATCTAAATGGATACGTTAAAGGGGAAGTTGTACACATGGGTCTGGAACTCCAGGAAGGAAGGGGTTGGAGATGTAAGTTTGAGAATGATCAGTAGCAACTACTTGAAACCAAGCAAATGGGTAGATTCTCTCAGGAAATGAGGAAACATTCAGAAAGAGAACCGAGGACTGAGCATTCCAATATGCAGCCCAATAGTGAGAGATCAAGAATATACAGAGGAATCAGCAAACAAACAAACAAACAAAACCAGAACCAGAAGCCAGACAACTCAAGGGAACTGTCTTCCGAGAGAACAATGAGACAGACATTCAGAGAAAGGAAAGAATCAAACAAACGATGAAACCTTTGAAAAATGAAGAAACAGAATTCAGTTCTTATTCATCATGGACTTAAGTATTTTCCTGTCCAATAACCATTACTAATGTCTAACTTTAGGCTTCTTAGAATCAAAACCTGAGAATAGGGTTATTTATTGTAGCCAAACTCTCAGGAAAAAGAGACAGAAAGGAGGATTGGGCAGTGCTGTGAGAAGCTAATCAAGCGAGCGTTTTTTTTCCTGAAGTCCTGAAGTATGACTTGCATTATAGACTTACTCCTTTGAGGCAAGGGAGTAAGTCCCTTACGTTTATCCCCTTGAATCAGTCAGTCACTAGAAGCAGGTTTTTTTTTTTTTTTTTTGGAGAGATTTTCACTGTAGGGCGCGTGCGCTCGCCAGACAGACAGAGAGAGACATAGAGACAGAAAGCGAGAAATCACCCCCCAGGGGGGATGGTCACGCCGCAATCCCTTCTCCTCCATTCTCCTCTCGGGATCTTGGGCACGCACGCACACGCGCCCGGCGTGAGTTTTAAGCCACCGGGTCCGGGACACGAACCGCGGTCAACTATGTGGGAGTCCAGCGACATAGCCATTACGCTAACTGCTGGTTCCCTAGAAGCAGGTTTTTGAGGAAGGGGCCAGCTTACCTAATGGATGCTGCTTCCTTTGGCTGAAGGCAATTCCCTGAAGGGGGCTGCTCTGAACCATAAGCAGCAGAAACTTACATAACACTGGCCAGGAGGTAGCATAGAGATTAAGACAACTGGTTCCCACATGGCTGACTTTGAGGTTCAAGTCCCAGACCCAGCAACTTGTAAATTTCATTAGGCAAGTGTGTATGCATGCCCAAAATCCTGATAGGAGAATGGAGGAGAAAGAACTGTGATCATACCCCTGGGTGTGATTTCTTACTTATTCTCTCTCTGGTGAGCTCATGCACTCTATAGCAAAAACTAAAACAAAACAAAAAACTAACAGTTTCATTTGGACCCATAATGATATTTGTGAATATATCTTTCTATATAATGGTTTCGATATTATGGTCTCTCTATAGTATGGCTGTAGCTGATCTTGGAACCCTGAAAGGTCACATTCATTCCCAAAGATTTCAACCCCATTCACTTACAGCAAAGATCGAATACTGGACCCTCTACCCATATATCCTCGCTCATACATGTTCATATGTGTTTGAGGTATTCAGCTAGTGCTGAAATTATAGGACCTTCACTTTTTAAAGAGATTAATGTGAGCAAATAGATCATAAAGAATCTTAGATATCTAGTCCAAAAAAAAAAAAAAAATACATGTGTCAAGCATCCAGACAAATGTTGGTGAATGTCAATTAGAAAGATAATGTACAATGAGATAAAAAGGCTACTGGAAAAATTTGTGGTTATAGATAGGTTTTATGTTTATTTGTTTTGTATTCATATGACATCAGCCAGTAACAAGAGTTCTTGTCTCTCTGCATTTTTTAGCTACAGGAGAACCTTCAGAAGAGATGAATTTTCTTTGATTCCACCTCACCACAATCCTCCCAGCTCCTCAGGGAGCAATGTCAATTATGCCATCGTCAATGCAAATGGCATTTTAAAGAGTTAGTAAGGCAGACAGAGAATGTTAATGCTGCTCAGAAGTGCCAACATGCACTGCAGACTTTTCCCCAAAAGTCTGCAGCCCATCCTATGCCTTTATTCATTCAGATCTAATCCTATCAACTGAGGGGACAGGCCACTGGCTTGCTCTCTGCCTTTGTCACTCAAACTCACCCATTAAAAACAATCCATTTTCTAAAGCTGGACAGTGTGGAATACAAGTTTGGCAGCCAAAAGACAAACTCCTATATACAGAGCATGATAATGAAGAGCCTTCTGGCTTTCTTGCTTGATGGGTTATTCTTATTAAGATAAAATATGTGCCAAAAGTGACTTAGAAACATGGAAATTAATTAGTTCATAAAAAGTTATGGGGGTTTAGATTTTCAAATTAAGAAAATAAATGTAAGTGTTATAGCTTGAATATGTTCCCAGAAAATTCATATGTTGAACCATCATAATTGAGTTAAGAGAGTAAAACTTGATCCAATTACGATGTTAAAAGGTGTGGTTTGGGGAAAGATATTGGAATTAAGATTACTGGGGTGAGGCCCCCATGATTGACTCCTGGTGAGCTCATAAGGGAAAAGAATGAGAAAGAGAAGGGGGAGAGATGGAACACAGATCACACCCTCCTGCTTTCCATCATATTATGATGCAGCCAGCAGACCCCAACCAAGGAGGGCCCCTGGACCTGGGACCTCCATACTGTGAGCTAAAGAAATGTCTACTTCTATACATCAGCCAGTCTCAGGTATGTCCTCTTACTAGCATAGAATGGACTAGAACAATGATGATGAACTCAAACTCAGTAGAAAAATGCCTGCTACCAGTAGAATGTCCTCCTCTGTTGTGTTTTATAATGTTGCAATATTATAAAAAAGAATCTAACAATTATATTAACATAAAATTCAGATAGTTTAGTAGCTGAATCATCTCTTCTAAGCCTCTATATAGCGAAAGCATCGATTTTTTTTTTATAACATATGAGCCTGTAAGTGAACATAATTACCTTATGCTGATGGAGCATCTACCATGTAGAGGGCACTGTATTAGGCCTGGCGTAAGATATGAAAAAGTGTAAGAAGAATCACACAGGTCTCGCCCACAAGAAGTAATGGTTTATTAGAAGAAACACAATAACCAGAATGCAAGAAATGATACAAAAGCCAGAATGCCACTCCAAAGCAAATGCCGATACTTAACAATCCTATAGAAACTTGAAAAGCAGTACAGAGACACAAACCATACTGAGTCTGGATGAGATCAGGTGAAGGGCCTCTAAGTCTTACAATATTTACTATATTCTCCAGGCAAAGACAATTGAAAGAATCTTTGAGCAGAGGGGTGACATAGTGAAGTAATGAAGGAAAGTAAGAAGAGGAAAGTGAAAGAGAAGAAGGAAAGAGAAAGGGAAGAGGGAAGAAGAGAACAGAACAAATAAGAGCACTGAGAAAAATAATAACTATTTGTATGTACATTGATATGCATGTGTATATATAACTAAATGGGGTAGCTGAATGATGAAGGTATGGAAATCTTCCAGAAACGAATCAGAAAGACATCAGAGTAGTTGTGCCCACACTTATGGTAAACAGGCGCTACAGCCCCAAGTGGCCTACTAGTGGCTTTATGTAGTTTATGTCACAATGGCTCATTTGCTTATCTTGATCGTCCGGTTTCTCACTTTCCTCTAACTCAGCTTTCAACTAGTATCCTAAGAGCTGATTCTTTCTATTGAAAAGTTCCTGTTTGAATTTCCTATTTTGGTTTAAAGTCAAATTTCCCAATTTAAAAATAAATAAATAAATAAAAGGCCAAAATGTAAATATCTCACTTCCCTGCTTTTGATCCCAGAAGAGGAAGGAAGTCATCTCCCATAAATGGAAAGGAAGGGGAAAAAACATAGGCCACATGAGGTGAGGGACTTTATTTTGTATCCTCTTTGCCTAGATTAGCATTGAATACGATAGAAGACATATGAAATTTTTCTTGAAATGAATAAACAAGTAAGTATAAGTAAGGAGTATAGAACTCCTAGAGATGCCAATGCAATCTGGAGAAAGAATGGAAACAGTAAGAAAAAAGCAGTTAGGAAAACTCTGATAAACACATTTTTTGTCTCTGCAACATTTGTTTTGAAAAATTTCAAGGAAAGGATCTGTTCGGTTAATTCCATTTCCCCAAGTCTAACTATAATCAGTCAATCTCTGTAAAAGATTTCTTTATATAATACATACCTATGGACCCAGGGATTCCCATTTGTTATGGGATATCCTTGGAAAAGTCCCCTATGTGGGTCTTAGAGTCCCCATCCATGCTTCATGACAAGCATATTTTTCCTTCTTGTTAGAAGCAGATGGTTTAACAGGCTGTGAGTTATTCTTTTTTACTTCGTGTTTTCTTAATTTTAGCAAAGTAATACATCCAGGTGGTTTTAAAGTCATAATCAGATGGTGGGGTAGGGACTGTGCCATTTGCTGGGGGAGCACCCAACTATCAACATTTGTGGATCTCTCCTGCCTAGAGGTATGGGCCTAACTGTCAATATTCTGAAAGCATTTCAGGAGACTAGGATAAAGGATCTCACCAATCAAGTTGCAGACTTTCAGCATCTTGATAGATCCCACCTGTATAAACCTTTCCAATGTACATATCCTCCCATTTTCTGCCAGGATGGATAAGGGGCAGTTTTCAGTCGAAGAAATATGTGAGTGGTAATTTGGGGAGATTAAAAGTTCATTACACAAAATCTTTTTTAAAATCCCCTTGTTTCTGGGAACCAGCAGTTAGCGTAATGGCTATGTTGCTGGACTCCCACGTAGTCGACCACGGTTCGTGTCCCGGACCCGGTGGCTTAAAACTCACGCTGGGTGCGTGTGCGTGCGTGCCCAAGATCCCAAGAGGAGAATGGAGGAGAAGGGATTGCGGCGTGACCATCCCCCCTTGGGGGGTGATTTCTCGCTTTCTGTCTCTATGTCTCTCTCTGTCTGGCGAGCACACGCGCCCTACAGTGAAAATCTCTCAAAAGAAAAAAAAAATCCCCTTGTTTCTTACCTCTTGCCATGCCGCATTTTTAAAGCTATCTGGTAGCTCCAATTCCTAAGCCTTTCCAGGTTCTAGATTTTTTTTTCTCTTATTGTCTTCATCCACTGCAGACTTTAGATAGAGCTTTTCCAAATTGGTTAATTCAGATTTCATCTGCTTTCATGTTCCAAAATGTTGTTTACTTCTTTCCTGTGTTATCTTCTCTTTCTTTCTTTCTTTTTTAATGAGTACATAGTTTTTATTCATTTTTGGAGGTGAAAGCAGGGTACAAAGATAAGTGTGTGTATGTTAGAACCTCCATGTTTACCTGGAAGTCCTTATTCCAGTGTCTATGTGTCTTCTAAGAGATAAATAGTATGTCTTCATTGAGAAAATATAATTTACAGTGTCCTTAAATCTCTTGATAAAGGACTTTTTCTTTAAAACTATGTGTCTTTGCTTTCTAGGATTTTATAAAAAAAACACCATAGTCCAAATGGGGAAAAAGAATGTGATGAGTAGTTCCATAGCTTTTGCCATAAGAGAAATAATAAAGGAGATGAGACAATTCATTCACCATCTCTCTCTCTCAATACACACACACACACACACACACACACACACACACACAGTTTCCTCTTCAATACTGTAGACTCATGGTATTGCTAGAAATCCATCTATCTTCTTTTACTTGTCCATGTCCATTGATTTGAAACTATATCAGCTTAGAGGGTAAAGACTTTTCAAAAAATTGAAGAATTCCATATTCGGCAAATTGCAGGTGCCATGTGGGTACTATCTTGGAGTTACAGTGACTTGGCACTGTCTTAGACAGGAAGTAAATGGAGAATGAAACCCTTTGATCAGGCTTTGTGTCTTTAGTGTCCTGTGATTTACATTTCACTTGAGAATGAAAGGCTTCTAAGTAAGACCTCCCCAGTAAGTGGCAGCCTTGTCTAAAAATTGGAAGGGCTTTCTGAGGTCAGTTCTGGTGCATGACTTGATCCTATCAGATTTCTTGAAGTTCCTTACTATGGTGTACTATTGATGACACTGACCATCAAGTGTTTATCCCTTCTTTCCATTTTGTGTGGCTTCCTGTTTCCTGAATCTTGGTCTTGATCACTAATAGCCCAGACTTTTCTGTTTCTATCATATTTCCTGACTCTGGGTCTTCAGGCTCTCTCTAAACATGGATAAATCTGAGGCCTCATCTTGCCTCCACTACCAACACCATCAGCTTTATAGTACTAGGTTTCATCCCTCTTTCTTTTTTCTGATGAACATCTAAAAACATTTACCTGCTACCATCCATGACTGTGACAGGATCCCTTCTGCTTATTCAGAAATTGTCCATTGTACTCACCGTCCCACACTAAGCCACTCACAAAATAGTGTTCAAATTACTGGCCACTGCTCCTTACTCAGCACCTTTTTTCATTGAGTATCCACCTGAATAGCCCTTTAAGTATCCTCTCAAGGCCCTTTTAATCCAACTCATCCTTAAAGAGCTAGATCACATGTTATCCTTTCTAAAAGTCTTCTCTAATATTTTGAGTTTATGTTCATTTCTCCTTTTCCACTCCTCTCAGTTCTAAACTTAATTGTATACCCCCTCACACTGCTGTTAGCTGCTGATGACTAAGAAAGGATGAGAAAGATGGATATGATGAGAAAAAAAAGTGAAAGATACAGAGAAGAGAAAGTGGTGGGTCAAGCCAGGAATTATGCACATTGCCAAGCAATGAAATAGAAGTTGGGACAAAGGTAATTATTGATGTATGTTGTTATAGTTATGTAAGCTTGTGGTTGGAAAAAAAAAGAAAGAGAATAAACTATACAGTTAAATATAACTACGATTTTCTCCAGACTATTTACAGCTAAAGATATGGGCATAATGAAATCAGAATAGGTTCAATTCTACATCTCTCTTTACCCTTTCTATTGGTTTTAAGAATTCCTAACCAACCTCTCCTACCCATCGTTCTTGTCTCTAGTAACCTAAAATTCTTTCTAGCATTAAAGTTATATCTCTTGGATGTTCTAAAGCAAGAGCCCTATAGTGGCTCCAAACTTGTAAGAAAAGAATGCTTAGATCTTATACGCCATGGATGTCAAAAAGTAAATAAATAAAAGATACAACTCTGAAAACTATGGACCCCAATTTTTTTAAAATCATCTTCCTTCCTGCTGGAAGAAAGGTATTTCTGTAACCCTATATGTTTTGTTTAAAAGTACCCTTTTTCAGCATCTCACTCCCTTATAATATAGACTATAAAATTTCCTTAGGTTGGGGACCGAATGGTGTTTCAGTAGTGAACTACAATGCTCTTCAAAGCTGACACACATAAGAAAGTTCCAAGTTCTAACGACCTTGCTGAGTACACTGGATGCACTTGTGCCCATGAGCCAAGTCTGGTTGAAACAAGTGGTAGTTAATGGCATCAAGACCTTGTTGGGGATGCTGCCTCTCTGTCTCTGTATCTCTCAGTCTCTTTCATTCATGGAAAAGAAAAAACTTAAAGAATTTTCCTTTAGTCACTAAGAATGAGTTTACTGTCTTTGCTAGTAAAAACTCAGTACTTACAAAAAGAAAAAAGAGAGAGAAGTTTTTTGATGCTAAAATATCAGCAATTAAAGCCATAATGAAAGAAAACATTCCTTAATTTAAAATGGTAATAATAATAAGACCTAAGAATAAAGTTTGAAAGCATTTACCATGTTCCAGGAGAAATCATCAGTAAGAGACCCATATCCAGGCACAACATGACAAATATTTTGGTTTATAAAGATTAAAAGCACATTTTGAAAGCATTTGGGCAGGTAGAGAAAAACAGGTTACCTACGAAGAATAAAAACTAGCTTGGCCTAAGATTTAACAATAAATTGTTTTCTGAAGGGAAAATGCAATGACCCAACAATTTGATCTCCAAATCACTTGCCTTACACATATAAAAGCAACATAAAGAAATGCTTAGGTGCACAATCTCCAAAAACAAACAAAAATCCTACTTGAGGATACACTCAAACCAACTAAAAGATAAGTCATAATTAGGAACTAACAAGAAAGACATTAAATAAAAACTGATTCCCATACTTAATTTGTACCAAACTTCGAGAATCTGGTATGATTTTGGTGTTATTGATTGCATTAAAGAATGAAATATGACCTTGTACTACCTCCCTCAAATTTTTCTCTTCTGTTTGTCTTCCTTTCTTCGATCCAGAAAATTTTCTCTTCAGCCCTCTGAAAAATGCAGGAAAAAAAGGCTGAAGATTGTAAATTTTCTTTCCCAAAATGTTATAATAATCTACAGCCAAGAGAACATTAAGGACTTAAATAATTTGCCCAACCTAATCAACTTATTCTGCAAAAGGAAATAGAAACCACAAGCCTACTACCAAGGCTTTTTAAATATAAATAATAGGGAAGTTCAAAATAGAATGGGAAATCACTGATCACTGTCCAAACCAAAAATTATAAGGTCTAGAGAAAAGTGTGCTACATCTATCTTCTAAAACCTCTAATACTATGTTTACATATTCACTTAGGCAGGGAAAAGACCTATTACAAAAATTATTGAACTTTGGATACTGGTCACAGGCACTCGATTTGAGAGCTTCTTGTTGTTGCTCAACATGAAGCTGCCTGATATAATTGGAAAGCATTGTAGAATAGAAAACATTTCTCATTTGCAGGGTAAAATGGAATTTATTTGCAATGGCACTGTTCCTTTCACTGAGTTTTAGGGGAAATATGCAATTCGGATTAGCCAGACAGATGGGTTCATATCATTCCTCGAGCTATTTATCAAAGTTTTATAGCTAGGAAAAACTTATACTTAAGAAACAAATTATTTGTATACGTGGCTTTGTTTTGTTTTCTGCAGATGCCAAAGCCACGTAAGTAATTCTTGAGAAGAGTCCTTGATTTGAAAAATAAGAAAAAAAAAACCTCATCTATAGATTTCACTTGTTATTGTAGGACAGGAGCTGGTTTGTGCAGTGATGCTCACAAGAGAAAGGAACTGACAGGAGACTGAATTGTTCCAAATCCCCTCAACAGAGAGGAGGAATTCACCTACCTGTTTCCACTTCTCACTGGGACCCAGAATCATATGAAAAGGACCAACATGGAGGGGCTGAAGCATTCCAAGGAATGAACTCTTGCAGTAATGAAATGTGTACAATGCTCAAATCTGTTCTGTTGAGACGTACAACCCTGAATGTATTTCCACCAGAAACTTAATTGGAAAAATATCATATAATGTGGTAGAACTTAAGCTTCAGAATCAAAAAGACCTGAGTTCAAAATTGCCCTGACTATACTTTGGCATATAATTTGGACAAACTACTGACTCTCATGACCCTCTGTTTGCTTATTGGCAAAATGAGAATGATACCTGCTTCACAGAGTGCTTATGAAGCTTTGAGTTCAATATGCAACTTACATGGTTACTGTATAACTGCTATTAATGCTGTCATCAGATCAACTTAGAAAGAAGAAGGAATTGGGAAGCTTATTATCTGAAATAAATAATAGCATCAACAGTTTTAAAAAAATGTATAGACTTGCTGTGTCTTTCAAAGTTTTGGGTACCATAAGTAAAGTATTAATGAAGTATAGTTTGGGCATATTAATCAATTAATAAATTCTTAAGCATCATGGATTTAAATTAAAACATGAGAAAAAGTGGGACCAGCAGTTAGCACAATGGCTATGTCATTGGACTCCTATGTAGTTAACCACGATTCGAGTCCCGGAACTGGTGGCTTAAAACTCACTCCGGGTACGTGTGCGTGCATGCCCAAGATCCCGAGAGGAGAATGGAGGAGAAGGGATTGTGGCGTGGCCATCGCCCCTGGGGGGTGATTTCTCACTTTCTGTCTCTCTATCTCTCTCTCTCTGTCTGGCAAGTGCACACACCCTATAGCAAAAACCTCCCAAAAAAAAAAAAAAAAACACGAGAAAAAGTGAAAAGGGGCCCAAGTTATGGAACAGTGATAATGCAACTGGTTTACATGGGAAAGTTCCTGGGTTCCTGTTTCAGGACTTCTCTGGAAATGACAGGCATGTGCACATGGCCACGATCCAGACTAGGGATGGAGTACAGCCTGGGAACCCTGTTGGGTGTGCCTCTCTCCTCATTCTCTCAAGAGATAAATAAATAAACTTAATAAAAGTAAAAGAGAGATCTCTGTAGAAAGAGGAGCTAAGTAATTAAGAGGTGAGAACTGATCCTTAAAAACTAAACAGATGAGGACCAGCAGATGGGGTGATGCTTAAGACGCTGGACTCTCACATGGCCAACCATGGTTCAAGTCATGGTCCTGGCAGTTTGAGAATCATGCCAGGCACATACGCATGTGTGTCCAAAATCCTAAAATGAAAATAGAGGAAAAGAGGTTGCAGCATGGCTGTCTCCCCTGGGGAGTGATTTGTCACTTTTCCTCTCACTGTCTCTATCTGTCTCTTTCTTGATAGCACACATGCCCTATGACAAAACCTAAAAAAATCAAAACAAAAAACTAATTAGGTGTGTGTGTGTGTGTGTGTGTGTGTGTGTGTGTGTACGTGCGCATGTGCACACATATGAATGAGAAAGAAAGAGAACCATATCTGGTTGCCCAAAGAGTTCTATTAATTGCCTTACATAAGTGATCACATTGAATCATCAGAACAGCTCTGTAAAGGCATTGTCCCCATTTTACAGAGAAGGACATTGAAACTCAGAGCAATTAGAACACAGCACCATCAGGGACAGACCTAGAATTTGAACCCAGACTTGCCCAATTCAACACTTAGAGTTTGTCTAATATCATGTTCGTCAAAGTAAAGATGAGCATGATCAGACTGGAGCCTGAAAAAAAATGAAAAGGAGTACTTTTATGTCCAGGGGAGTCTTGGTGCCAATTTTGTGACAAGAGCCAAAATTTTCTTGAATTCCAAGACAGAGGTAAATGTTCCACAAGCCATTCTCTTTAATGTATAGAAATATAACTCTTCTTCCCATAGGCAAAACTTGGTAAAATGTCTAAAAATCTCTGAAAATATTACTATTCCCTATACATACAAAATCTCCTCCTTACCTACCTCCTAACCCCAGTAAATTCTGGTTCTCACTCAGAGAGGAATTGATTTTCATTGGTATTCACTTGAAGGAGAGAAGGTCATGACTTAGAACACTGAAAATGTATTGTCTGAAGAGCACAGTTTGTATCTTGCTTTAGAGAGAAGATCTTTAAAGATGCCTTGGCTTAGCTGACTTTTCCCCCCCTCCTGCATCCAAGAAACATCCTCAAGGGAGAAAGTCAATTTCAAATCTGCACACTGCAGAGGCTCTGGGGCAGTCAGTTGCAGAATGCAGATTAGCCTGTGTCTCCTCTTTTGAGATAAATGGAAGAATTTTGAAGGAAAAGTATTTGAGCAATCCTCAGGGCAAGGGTATCCAGTTTCTGGGAGGTGTTTTTTGTTTGTTTGTTTGTTTTCAAAGTGCTCAGTTTACTAATTTTGCCTGGACTATGCTATGATCAGACCGAAAAACAATGGTATCATTCTAGTTCAATCTCAAAACCAGCATGTGTCAGTTCAGAAGCCAACCTGACTCAAACATCGATCCCCACTAAGAGAATTTATTTCTATTTCCCAGATCCTCCCCAAGCTTTGCATGTGCTGTGTAAAATTCTTAATTAGTCTATTCACTAAATAGTTGTCCACTGCAATAGCAGGTTTCATGACAGAAGGTTTATTCTTTAAATGGTGTATATGAGGAATGAGTTATCTGCAGTTTCCTGTGAAAGAATTCAGTAGGGTGACTAACAAGTGGCATGGTGGCTGAGGCACTGGACTCCCACATGGCCAACCACAGTTCAAGTCCCAGACATGGTGGCTTGCTTTCTCACTTTCCCTTGCTCTCGTACTCTGTCTCTGGTCAAATTAAAATAAATAAATAAAAGTAAATAAAATAATTCTTTTAAAAAAAAAAGAATTCAGTAGGATCTGGAAGCGTTTGAGGTATCCTTAATAACTCAGGCACAGAAATTATGGAAGCACACAGTAGCTCCACATACCCCTTCCTAACATCTTAAAAACTAGTCTTTCCCATTTTGTAAAGTAGATATAGTACATGAGATTGCCTGAGGAAAAGACTATACTCAAGGGAACAAATGTTAGGCCAATATTTCTTTGCCACCCTGGGACTGTCCAGGGTCATAAATATTCATGTAGAAGACTTTTCCAATAACCACATGGAGTGACTATCACTTCATTTTCCTTTCCCCAACATTTTCCCATTCTGACTAGAATTATTCAAAACTTTAGACTGGGCGCCAACTAGATTACATAATTTATAGGTTTCTATTGCAATGAGTGGCCAAGTTTGAAGCTCAAGAAGCTCCTTTCTGTGAGAAGGTACTAGGGAATCAGGAAGCTTTCCTGACCTGAGCTCCACTCAGGAGATGAAGGAAGGAAGATGATCTAAGAAGTGAATAACCAAAAGTCATAAGTCAAAGACTCTAAAGAAGAACAAGTCTCATGACAATTCTATAAGGACAGCATCAGAATCATCCACTTCCTATAAATGAGCAAAGTGATGAACGGTAAGTGGTGGAACCAAGGTTTGCACCATGTAGTCTGATTCTAGAGGTTATATTTCTAGCCAGTATTCAAGCTGTATTATTACTGAGGTTCTTTAGGAAAACAGAACCAATCATTCATACACATTTATACACATACGCACACGTGCGTGCACATACACACACAGAAATATGAGAAGAGATCTATTATGAGAAATTATCTCATGCTATTATGAAGAATGAGAAATTCCATGATCCATAAACCGCAAAGGTTGATGGTGTAGTTCTAGTCCAAGCCTGAAAGCCTGAGAGCTGAGAGAGACAATGGCTTAAATTGTCGTTTGAGTCTGAAGGCCTGAGAAACAGGACTGTTAGTACTGAGGACAAAAGAAGATGGATATCCCAACTCAAGCATTGCCCACTCCTCCGTCTATTCCATTTAGACCCTCAACAAATTGGATGGCACACACCTACACTAGTGAGAGTGATCTTCTTTACTCAGTCTAGTGACTCAAATGTTAATCTCTTTCAGAAACATCCTCATAGAAATACTCAGAAATAATGTTTTATCAGGTATCTAGGCATTCCTTAGTCCAGTCAAGTTGACCTACAAAATTATCCCATGGGCCCAATGTAGTGGTTAAGGTGGCTGGATCCCACATGGCCAACAGTACAATTTGAGTCCTAGAACCAGCAGCCTGAAAAACATACTGGGCACGTTTGCATACATGCCCAAAATCCTGAGAGAAAGGACTATATCATGTCCACCCCATGGAGAGTACTTTCTCACTGCCTGCCCCCAGCAAGAGCATGCTGCTCCATAAAGCAAAAGTTAGAAATAATAATAATAATAATCACATATTACACAAGCTTATCTCTTTCAATTACTTCCTAAAATGCAAGCTCCATGAGGTCAAAGACTATCTATCTGAGACCAGCAGGTGGCGTAATGGTTATGTCACTGGACTCCCATGTAGTTAACCACAGTTTGAGTCCTGAACCTAGCAGTTTAAAACTCACACAGAGCACATATGCATGTGTGCCTAAAATATTGAGAGGAGAACAGAGGAGAAGGAATTGCAGCATAACCATCCCCTCTGGGGGGTGGGGGGGGATGATTTCTTTCTTTCTGTTTCTCTGTTTCTGTCTCTCCAGAGAGTACACACACCCTATAACAAAAACCCTTTTTCAAAAAAGAAAAAAAAAATCTATCTTGACCATTTATGTATCTCCAAAATCTTAGAACATTATTTAGCACATATTAGGTGACTAATGAATGCTTAATTATTTCTTTATATAATTAAATAATGAAAACATTTGAAAAAGCTATAAGATATATAAGAAACAAGAAATAGAAAATTATTTGTTGATGATTACATGTATGGTAATATCCTTGACTGAGCCAATATACAGTGTATTCTGGGTGGAAAAAATCTTATTTTATATACTGTATTGATGTACAGTGAATGTAAATAAACAAATTTTTTAAAATAATGAAAACATAAATAAAATTCCCAATTTAACTTTTTCCTCAATCTTAAAATTTACTGGGTATAGGAAACAAGGCATTTTTAGGTGCATGAGAGACACAAGCAAGTGTAGAATCCCTGTCCAGCTATTTCTCTGTAAACCCGCTGACAGATGCATAAGGCAGCAATGCCCTTCCCATCCCTACCCCAATAGATATTCTTTTCCTAAATACACAAATCTAACTTGTTTGTAGTGTGCAATTTCCTGATACCTTCTTTCTCAGGATTTAACTAAATATAATTTGAAGGCAACACAAAAAAATTTCCTTAAAAACTTTCCTCTTTTGACTATAAGTCTAAATCTCTCAAGGTGAGGTCCATGGAACTCCAGCTTTAGGACCACCTACAGTGCTTGCTGGAAATGGAACTGCAGGGGCTTATTCCAGACCTGACACATTATAGTCTCAGACCTGGGGGTCCAGAAATCTGAAAATTTAACCAGTTTCCCATGTAATTATTGTACAGACTTGTATTTGGCAAAAGGCACCATTATCAAATATTTTCCCCCACAACGGAGACTATAGCTCCTAACATTGAGCTCACCCATTCAGAAAGTTTTTGAAGATTAGCCTCTTTCACTTCGTACTGGACCTGTTTATTCTTTCCTAATATTCGATGTCTTTAGTCTCTACTCTGCACCTTTCATTTGTTTTCACCTTGCTGCCTCCCACACACTTCCCCTATGTTAATCCTTTGGCTGAACTGTGTATCTGACTTGACTCCAGTTTCTTCTCTGGGTACTTTCTTTATGGTCTTCTTTGGTACATCTCTGGTAGCCCTTGAGCAGGAA
>NW_006160032.1:264225-270155 GCF_000334495.1 Tupaia belangeri chinensis
CACACCTAGTTCAAACTCATGGAACTCCAGGCCCATCTGAAACTTGTAGGGAAGGAACTTGATTCCAACTTACTTGGTGAGCTCCCCTGCCTCTAAGATGATGAAAGGAAGAATAGCATAGGGCTTAAAAAGACAGTCTAAAGCCCAGAGAGTCTACATCTCAGCTTCAACACTCACTAGGTGTTACCTTAAGCAAATTATATTTCTATTCTGCCTTCATTTCCTCCGCTCGTAATTGCAGCTCACCCCAGGATGGTCGCAAGGATTAAATGAACACGTATAAAGTACTTTACCCTCAGTAGATGTTCAATAAATGTTAGCTGTTGCTGCTATAGCTGTTGATACTATTATTCACATGAAATATGATATCATAAACATCCAAAGACAGCCTTAGTATTGGGAGAAAGATGTCATGAATATAAACTGTAAGGGGAATTCAATGAAAAAGAGTTCTCTGTCTTGCTAGGTACCCTATGTGAATAAAGGCAGATTTATACATAGAAAAACAACCTCCTTTTCTTCCAATGATGTCAGCAGCAGAATATCCTCCCCTACCCTTTAAATTCAGAAATACAAAAGTCACAACCTAAAGACAACTTTATTTTTTTTAAAAAAGGAAGAGGTCCAGAATAAGTCACCATGGCACAAAATATATTTTAAGCTGATGGCATTTCTGTTCCTGTAATCCTTTATCTAACAGTAGAGCCTCCCAAAACAGTTGTCATAAATCCTCTCCAAGGAATGCTAATCTTCTCTTCTTGAAGAGGAAATATGTCAGCACCACACCCAAATAGACATTGTTACCAAATTCTATCTCCCTTACCTCTCTCTCTTTCGAGCTCGCTCACTCTCTCACACACGCACACACATACACGCATAGAATATGGATGAACAATTACATAAGAAACTGGCAACTGCAATGGAAGGAAAGGAAGCCAGGAGAGAGGAAAACTCATCTTTTTATTATCTGAATCATTTAATTTTGAAAGATGTACCTATTCGAAAAGAAAATAAAAATTGAAGAAAAATGTTTAATTTATACTCATTCTCACAAGGGATAATAGATATGTGGTTATGATATTTGAGAACACATTGCTTGTATTATGTACATTTAAGTATATATAGCAAACAAATATAATTCTGTTGACAAAATTAAAAGAAAAAAGCTTCATTAATATATTTGAAAACTTATTCAAAACAATATAGAAGGGGAAGTGAGAGTTTAAATTTTTTTCTATTGGTAATTGTTGAAACTGATGATGGGTTTACAGAGTTCATTATACTTTCACAAAGTATATGGGGTTCTGTTTACTTCTGAAAATAATTCAAATTATCTGTTCTATAGAGTTTTTTTAATGCTTTAGTAAGAGTCTGTGAATAAGTAGTCATGTTATTTACAGGGCTCTGAAGTAGATCAAATTGATTCCAGGAAGGCAGACTTAGTAAAGAATAAGAAAACACTTCATTAATATTTAGCACAACAAGCTCTAGCTCACAGGTAGCCATGAGAATCGAACCAGGCTGAAAATGAAGGCCTCACTGAGGTGGAAGCTGGCAACATTGTCAGAAATAACTTCTTAGATCATTCTTAAGCAGAACCACCATCCCAACAAGATTTTCAAGCTTCACAAATAGTGAATAATCCTCTTACTTTTAATTGAATAGTTCTCCAAACTTCTATATTAACATTTTCCTTCTGCATATATTCCAGGGCTAAAAAATACCAATAGAGTGATTTCCAATTTATCTCAATATTTTCACACCTTGAACAAATCCAGATACTCATATTTTAAAGGAACCTGACAATTTCAAGGAATGTGACACAAACTTGCTATTCCTTTTTTAAACTCAAGATGCTCAGGAGTTCAACAAATCCATTTCCTATGTCCAGTTCACTCAATTTCTCACTGTGTTACTGTACAAAACCAAGATGTACCATGTGACCCTATAGGAAGTTATTTCACACTGATATGTCCAGAGCCCAACAATTCTTGTAAGTACAGTTGAAATAACACAGATAAGTGCTTCAGATGTGCTGCTAAGATTTTAAAATTCTTCTTCACTGCTTATTGCTCTCTAAATAATGGGACTTTGGATTTTCCTTTAGACATGCACCATTCTCATAAAACCTAGGGACTTCTTTCCTCTGGAAAGAATTAGACATACTCTATCATTTCATTCACATGCAGAAAGTTGGGACCAGCTCTAGGCTCAGTTAGCAGTGGGCAGTTACTTAAACATGTACAAGGGGTTTTTGAAAAGTTTGTGGGAAATGTGTATTATGAAAATCCATAAACAAAGATTTCAAACATTTGTTTTTGCACCAAAATAAACTTGTACTTTAATTCCATTTTTCCATGAACTTTCCAAAATTTCTTCATATTAGATGCTTTGCTTTTGGTTCACTCCCTTCCCTCTCTGACACTGCCTCTCCCTGTTATATGAGTTACAAGAAGAACTGGCTTTGCTTATGCAGACCTATGTTCAAACCCTGGCTTCTCTTATTCCATACTTAACTTGCTTTGAAACTGAAACTTTCATGTAAGTAACTGGATTTGTATCTCTTCCTCAATAAAATGGGGATAGAAACCTTATCTCCCTGACTTTATAGAGGTCTTAGAAATGAAAATTGAAAGTCTTGCAAAATTATTACACGTTACATGGTGGTACATGCTGTTTAGGAGATATTTGATGCCTCCTTCAATGCCTTACTCCGACTTCCTCTGGAGTTTTCTCCCAATGTAAACTTTTTTCACCTTTCTCACCTCTCAAACAGCTTCACCCAGACAAAATTCCATCTCCACCATCCACTGAAACTGCTCAAATCAAGACCACCAATGACCTCCATACTCTAAAAATCTCCTGGTCTTTTCTAGTCATCATCTTTCTAGACGCCTCAACCTAAGACGCCTCAACCTAACTGGCCTCCATCGTGAAACACTCTCTTCTTTAGGCTCTGGTTTTCTACTCTACTGGTTTTACACCAGTCTTTCTTTCATCTCCTTCTCAATTTTCTTTGCTGGCTCCTTTTGTTTGTTAATTTAAATATTTGGGTTTCTTTTTTCAAGTGTGTTTACTTATCTCTTCCTTGAGAGAGACAGAGATAGAGAGTAAAAGAGATAGATACATGCACTCACACAACAGTTTCCATCCCACAATTCAACTCTGATCTCAGCTGACCTGGATCACAGGTGTGTGTGCCTACACCTGACATGCTCAGGAAGGTCCCAGGAAGCAAACTGAGGCCCTTTCTCATGTTAGTCCAGCTATGTTACTACTGTGCCACCACCTCGCCCCTAATTTAAATGTTCTAAATGTAAGTTTCTCAAATATTTTGCTTAAATAAAAATTTAGTAGGGATATAGGCTTTTGTTTTATCTTGTCTTTTGTTTTTGTTTTTTACTTTTGTGAATGAAGAAGGTTACCCCTGTGGTTTAGAAGAGAAAACCTGCCAGTATTTATACTTCATAGGGGGAAAAATGTCAATTTAAATATTTTTTCCAAGGCAACACATTATTAGGCAAAATTAATGAGATTTGCAGACATTTGAGAGGTTAAAGTTTATTTTCACAGGACCTAGCAATATGTGAAGTCCTAGCATGTCTTACAAAATTCCATTGCTAAAAATATCCATTGCAAGGAGAATTTTATAATAAAAAGTGGAATTTTTTTTGAAACTACAAGAAAAGATGGAAAATTTTTCCTGTCGCACTAAGTTGTTCATTTAATTTTATTAATTATTATTTTAATTTATTATAGAGCATGTGCACTCACCAGAGAGAAATGGAGAAACAGAGAGAGAGAGAGAGAAAGCAAGCAAGCTACCAGGTCTGAGGCTTCAATCATGGTCAGCCATGTGAGAGTCCAGTGCCCAACCCACACCACCGGCTGGCCCTGCCACTAAGATTTTTTTACACAAGCAATTATAGGCACCTACAGTTTGAAGGTTAATGCTAGAATTCCATTAGCTCAATGAACTCAAGAAGCATGACTACAAATGTGGAACTCTGGAACTTAAAATCTGAGCAATGGCAGGGAAGGTGGAATAAGATTTTTAACGAATGGAATGTGAATAAAATATATTGCATTTCTTTGGGCCAGATGTCTAACAATTTAAGCTTCTCTGTGCTCAGTCCCTGGACCTCTAGGTGCTTTTTCTATACCCCTTCCCTGATGACATCTAGTCCTACAACCTTAATGAAGTTCTCTTTGCAGGTGACTCCCAGACTACATCTCTAACCTGATTTAGATTTTTGAGCTTCTGACAGGTATTCTGTAACTGCTTGCCTGAAATCTCCAATTAGAAGACAGACAAAAATATCAAAATTAATATGTCAAAATAGAATTCCTGATGTTTGTCTCTAAAAGTCCTTTTCTCCCTCTATCATTAACATGAAACTAAATGGCACCATCATTCATCCACCTAGTTTTCCAAACCACAAAGCTGAGTTATCCTTGTCTCTTTTCTTTCCTTCATGCTCTTCCCAGTGTATCCACTTCATCAAGGATTATCTATTTCACTTGTAACTTATGTCTTTATCATATCACCTCTTCTTCAGCCCCAAAGCCACTACCCAAGCCCAGGCCATGATTACCACCTTGTACATGGGATATTGCAATCATCTTCTCATTGATGTCTTGCTTTTACTGTTGTGCCTGGCTAACCCATTCCCCTATGACAGTCAACATAATCTTTCCAAAACCACAAATAAGAACATGTATGCCCTCAGGTTAAATCCTTTCCATGGCTTTCCCTTACATTTATAAAACTCATCCAAGCTTGTTAACATGCAAACTCTAGTGGTTGCCTGTTTCTTTATTCTTAACCTCATTCACCAGCCCTCTCATCTCACTAACAACACTTCAATCATACTAGAATTTCATGATTTCTCTCATTCACCATGCTCTTCCCCACCTCTAAACTTGAAAACATACTAGTTCCATTACCTGGGGCATCTTTCTACTCACCATTTAAAAGACTAGCACTGGGTTACTCAAGTGGCATGGTGGTTAAGGTGACTGGATTCCATGTGACTGACTATGTGGTTCGAGTTCTGACCAAGAGGCTTGAAAAACACACTAGGTTGGGGCTAGCAGATGGCATGGTTGTTGAGGCACTGGACTCCTACATTGTTTACTACATCTTAAACAAATGCTCAGAAACTTATGCTGGGAATATGTGCATCCATGCCCAAAATCCCAAGAGGAGACTACAGAGACTTTAGAGGGATTGTAGCACAGCATTTCCCCAGGGGGAGATTTCTTACTTTCCCTCTCCCTGTCTGTCTCTGGTGAGTGCACACACCCTATGGCAAAAACTAAAAAACAAACAACAACAACAACAACAACAAAACAGCTAGTGGGAACCAGCAGTTAGCGTAATGGCTATGTCGCTGGACTCCCACGTAGTCGACCGCGGTTCGTGTCCCGGACCCGGTGGCTTAAAACTCACGCCGGGCGCGTGTGTGTGCGTGCCCAAGATCCCGAGAGGAGAATGGAGGAGAAGGGATTGCGGCGTGACCATCCCCCCTGGGGGGTGATTTCTCGCTTTCTGTCTCTATGTCTCTCTCTGTCTGTCTGGCGAGCGCACGCGCCCTACAGTGAAAAAAAAAAAAAAAAAAAAAACAGCTAGTGAGAGAAAGAAAAACACACTGGGTGAGTGTGCGTGCATGTCAAAATCCTGAGAGAAGAATGGAAGAGAAGGGATTGTGGCATGGTCATCTGGGGATGCTTTCTCTCTCTCACTCCCTTTCTGTCTCTCTTTGGAGAGCAAATGCAGTCTATACCAAAAATAAATAAATAAATAAAAGACTAGCACTATGGGACCAGCAGTTGGCATAATGGCTATGTCGCTGGACTCCCATGTAGTCGACCGCGATTTGAGTCTCAGACCCAGTGGCTTTAAAATAAGACCCGGGCCGGTGCACGCG
>NW_006160032.1:270173-300366 GCF_000334495.1 Tupaia belangeri chinensis
GGAAGGAGAAGGGATTGTGGAAGGGCCTTCCCCCGGGGGGGGGGGGTGATTTCTCACTTTCTGTCTCTCTGTTTCCCTCTCTTTCTGGCGAGTGCACACACACACACTAAAGCTAAAATCTCTATAAAATAAAATAAAAAAAAAAAAAAGACTAGCACTATCTTACCTTCCAAGTCTCAGCTCAACTATCACCTCTTCAGAGAGGCTTCCCTAGGCATTGACTTTAAGGAGACTCTGTTAATCTCTTTTCATGGCTTCTTTTTTCTTTCATGATTTATCTTAAATTTTATTACATAATCCCTTATCCATTTATTTGTCATCATCTGAATTATCACAAAACTGAACTGTGTAAAGTCAAAGACCATACTTTGCCAGTTTTGTACTGTATACCAGCACTCAGCACCAAGCCTAAAACAGAACAGGATCTCCATAATTGGCTTATAAAAATCTGTTTACAAACAAACTGACAATCATAGGATTATGTAAAGCAGCGAACATGGGTGGATATTTTCTCTAATTTTTCAGTGGTAAAAATGAGAACTATTTAGCTAATTTCATGAGCAAGGCAATTATCTGAAATGAAAGGAGGAAGGGGTAGGACAGCCCCTGCCCTGTACAGGTTGTAAAGCCTATTACATGATATGAAGAATATAAAGCACTTAGTATAGCACCAGCCTCATAGCACACCAATCACTGATAGATATTATTTGACAATGAGTGGTTTCATATGTTGCTTATGTGGATTTAATAATAATGCCCTACTATTTTCTGAACATAACTCTATATTGCAAGAGGCTGTCTTTGCAATATTATATGTTTAGCATCATTTCTGGCCTTTCTTCCTCACTTGCAAGTAACAGCATTCTTCTTCATTTGTGACAACCGAAAATGTCTTTGGATATTACCAAGTGTCTACTGAAGGACACAACTTTGTCCTATTGAAAACCACTGACCTACATAACTAACATTTAATATGTTATTTTATTCTTTCCTCATCCCCTCCCCAAAATAAAAATAATAAGGGAGGAAGTCAGGGCACCAAGAGCATAAATGACCTTTGTAAGGCTGTAAGTATCAGGAACAGGAAGGAGAGCCAACCCAGCAATGGCCCTCCCATTTAATGCTGTAGTAGACTCGGTTCATAGCCACCTGGTTGATCTGCTTCTCCAATATCCACTTAGAAAAAAAGTAATACTTATATTCCCAACAAAGTTAGCATCAATTGATGTCGATTAGTTGGAAACTCAATTACACTAAGTTTCAGGCATGAAATTATTTTTCCCAGTCTTCAGGAAGCCTTATATCAAATGCTTGGTTATATCAATAAGACTTGATGAACAAATTATAAAATAATAAATTCATGTTTTATAGTTATATTTTTCTAGTTAAACTATCACGATCATATGCCATTCCAGATTCGAGTTGTTTTTTAATAATTCGCAGTGTACAGCCTTATTGTACTTCCTCAGGTACTTAAAACACTCCAAATGGAAATTATGTTCTCATAGTTCATGTACCAGCTTTTTTTTTCTCCTAGTCAAATTCATCTGTCTTCTGGACCAGGCACAGCTTTGGGTTCTCTTACAGGCAAACGTAGAGTTCTGTTCAGAAAATGGTAAGGTATTATCATTAAATCCACTTAGGCAGGAGATGAAAACCTGTGTTGTAGAACAGTATCTAACATTAATTGGTCTACTATCAGGCTGGTGCTGAACCAAGTGCTCTACATACTTTGTATCACAGTGGGCTTTACAACCTCCCTTTGATGTAGGTGCTACTATCCCCATTTCACGGAGAAGGTAAACAGAGAAATTAAATAGCACACCCTATTTATCATGTGAAATCGGACATAAAAAACCAGGTTCCTTTGACTCCAAGTAAGCAACCAAATGCTATGTCTTGCTTTGCAGGACGGAAAATCAGTGCATATTAGATCTCTGATGGCCATTCTCATTATACCTGAACACTAACTGGCTATTCTGAAGAAACCTGAGGCTTAAGGGAAAATTCATCTCTTACCTTAGAGCAGCCTCAAACAAAGAGAAGTGATCTGAATCAAGTAAATTAGCCCCGTACTTGTCCCTATAGTTAGAATTGACATTTACAAAGCTAGAAAAGGGTGCTATCTCCTCTGTCCTCCAGAATTCAGCCACGTGCGTAGGGTAACCAACCATCCTGGTGTGCCTGGGTCTCTCCTGGTTTTAGCACTGAAAGTCCTGCCTCCTGAAAAACCCTATCTAATGCTGTATTGCCTATCTTCTACCAACATTCCTAATGCTAGTTGCCATTCTGCATCTCTACATGTTGCTTTTTGTTCATTTTTTGAGAAAACATTAAACTTTACTATGTGATTAGCATTGTACTGGGTACAAAGAATATCAAGGCCAAAAAAAAATTGTGTGTGTGTCTATCTCCCCACAGGTACTGTCTGCTTGTCTGCTGTATCATCCTTTGAAACTGATATCCATCCTTTCAAAAACCAGCCAGGACTAAGACCTACCACCTGCCATTGTACTCTATAAATACTAGGTCCCATCTGCCTGGCTCCTCTTCCTCCGGTTGCTCTAGCAACTGCCTAGTGTCCCACAGCTATTCCCACGTGATCCAGTCTATTCACTAGCTGATGGAACACCTCACCCTACACTGATGAAGTCTTCAGCATCTCTTTTCTGGGTATAGTCATTATTTCTTATTGCAGCATGAGATATTCTGGATGACTTTAAGAAATGTAATCATTTTCTTTACAATGCTGATGATCTTCAACCATCAATCATGCTAAAAAAATTTTAAGTGGTTTCCTACAAATTATATGGATATTTCTGATGAATGAAAATAAGAATCTTTGAAAAGAGGAGAAAAAAAAGGTGGGGAGGTGGAGAGTGGATTCTAAAAAGAAGCCATTGATCTAGCTAGCCTATCTAGCTAAGAGAGAAGTTGGAAGTGTATAAAGGCCAAGAACATGCCTTGAGAGAATGTTGAGTTAATGGTATAAAGTGTTTTCTTAAGTTCTAGACCATAGATCCTCAAGTAAAACCAGAAAATGGTTGTCAAAGGCTCTCCCTTTAAAAAAAAACTGTGCTTTTTAGAAATATGGTTTTCTCATCCTTCATACTTCTGTGTCTCTGTTTCATTATTTTTAAGTTGGTACATTTTCCTTCTCTATTTCAAAGAGGTTGAACATACATTTCTGAATATATTGCTACAGTTTGACCAATTATTACCTCTGCTATCATTAGGAAGTCCCTTAAAACTTTTAGAATTCCAGGTTCTAAAATGAGTGAACGGATAATATCCTAACAAAATAACTATTATTTACTGTTTATTATTACATTCCCTAAAGTCATCCAAATATCTCAGGGATGCTTGTTGATTTTATCCTATATCTCTTCATCTTCTTTCTATTAGCAGAAAGTTACAGACGTGAGAAAACTATTACAAGCAGTCTGGGCTCTGTTTCTGCTAGAACACACCCTCTCTTCTCTCCAGCCTCTACTTCCCGTTACCCAACAAAATATCCTAATTTTCTTCATGAAATATTCACTTTCCAATTCTCTGTCATATTCCTAAATGAATATATTAGTTACATTTCACTTAACCCAACTGAAGTATCCCATTCTCTAGACTACAAAAAAATGGATTAAATAAGAGATATGTGACTCCATGCCCACCAGAGAGAGGAGTGAAAGTCAGAAATGGAGTATGGAAAATATTGTTTCTCTTACTGTGAATCACGTGGTATGAGATGTAAAATTATTTTGACCCTGTAAAGAGAGAACTTGCAGCCATGTATGGAGCCAGATATTTAGGCAATGACATAAGACACAGAGTAAAAGGACAGGGAAAAATATATAATGGCTGATGACATTATAGATTGATTCTCACTTGAAATCAAATCTATCATAAGCCCATAGATTTCCTTTATTGTTTCAAATGGTTTGAGTTTGGTTTTCTGCTTCTTAGAAACAGAAGAGCTTTGAGCCACATGGGATGGAGGCCTGACCAATCAGCACATGTCCACCCTTCAAATGACAGTAAATGGGGCACAGGGATGCAGAGCAGTCAAGGCAGAAACTCTCCAGGACTGTGTAGCTGGTGCTTTTAGAGAAAAACGTTTCTTTTTTTTCTGGGTTGCTAAGCAATTGCCCCTTGCCTTCTACAAGGAGAGAAATTATCTCACAAATGGATGTCTCATTCCCATTCTCAATCCCATTCTGTGAATTACAGGATGTAGACATGCCAAATATATGTCTAGCCTTTGATTTTTAGTTATATGAAGCCCATTTCTTCTGCTTAACAAGTTTGAGTCTTGTTTCTGCTACTCATAATTGAAACAATCTTGACTAGCCCTTGTATGCTAGAGTGGCAAGACTTTTACATAAACAAGAAACCATAATTATCTCCACTTTATAGATGGGGAAACTTGGCTCAAGAAAGTCCAATGACTTGTTCAAGGTCATACAGCAAGTAATTGACAGCTCTGGAACACAAAACTTTGTTCTTAATCATTTCGCTAAATAGTTTCTAGATGATTTCCTGAGGTTATTCACAATTCTCATTCACTGAGTTAGCAGCCAGGCTTGATGGAATAAAATGGAATGGAGCTGTTTTGATGGATGATCTCACTGGCATGTCCTCAGAAAAGGTTTCATCAAGGTTTAGCCTGCTAACTCCTCAACAAAGCTCATAACAGCTGTGGGTTCTGTTTGTCATTGTCAGACTCAAGTAGTTCAGCATTATTCATTGTCCTCCAAAACCAAGTGTTTCTCCCAAGTGGATATTTATCACCTAGTTTAAAAGAATGCATAATATTGGTGCCCAAAAGCAGAGTCAGCAACACTCACCTTCCACAGCTTACAAATAAAATGAAAAGCAGGCAGTTTAAGGCTGTCAAATAGCAGCATCTTCTAGTGCTAATTTCTGAGTGTTTAGTGGTAGTGGTTCTGCTGTACCTTATAAACAGACATTTAAATCTAAATGGGAAAAAAGTCTACTATGAGGAAAAAAATGTTCCACCTCAATTAAAGCACTCAAACAGTAAGTCCATCCCATTCTATGATACATTACAAAATAAGGTCTTAAGACGAGCAGATAGCATAATGGTCACATCACTGGAATCCCACGTAGTCAACTGTGGTTCAGCACCTTAAAACTCACACTGGGTTCATGTACGTGCATGTCCAAGATCCTGAGAGGAGAATGGAGGAGAAGGGATTGTGTCATGGCCATTTCTCCTGGGGGGGGGGTCATCTCTCATTTTCTGTCTCTTTGTCTCTTTGGCAAGTGTACGTGCCCTATGTTAAAAAAAAAAATCTCTCTTAAAATAAATAAATAAATATTAAAAATAAATAAAAGAATGTCTCGTTCCATCAGCTTTCCCCTGCTTTGTCAAACTAAAGAAAATCCAAATCCAAGTTGAGTGTTTGCACATTTTTCCTGTACTGACCAATTACTACTGCCCAGAGACTATACAGCATTTAGAGCGGGTCCCTATTTACTCATCCATTGTATTGTAGATGTCTTCCCCTCTTCTGACTCAGGAGAGAGTAAGGGTTTAGTATGAACAACTGGGTCCAGTCCTCCTCCGTTTTTGGAAATGCATATATCCAACAAAATTCTTTCTCAGTGTATTTGCTTCTTATTGCTATTGTAAAAAATTACTTAGTGATTTATGTTGGGGTTCAGGAAACAATACCCCAAAACATGGCACTTTGGCATGCTGAATCAGCCTCAGAACCAAGGCCTCTCTCTGACCTCCTCCCTGTTTCTTGCTATCTTTGATATTTCTCTTGCAAAGGGCAGGGAAAGATCTTACTCTGCTATTCTATTACCATCCTAAAAACTAGACCCACTAAAGAGAAAAATAATTGCCTTTGGTTTCCTCCCTGAGGTTTCATTAACTAAACTCAGATTACAGGAAAGAACATAGGGAAGTGGCAACAAACCTCCACAGATTTTGTCACAAACTATTGTCAGTCTCCTGACCCCATTCAGTTCTTAAAGAGAATCACTTAACTACTCACAGTTGCCTGAGGATTGAGCTTGTTCTTCCCCCAAAAAAAAATCATTTATTCTAAATTGCCTGTACTCTGTACTCCACCATTTTCTTCTCCCCCATGAAGAGGGTATTGAAGCTTCAACCATCTGGGTTTTCTCTGAGTTTCATAGTCTGTGACGCTCATGTACATTTTCACATTAATAAAATGTGCATGTTTTTTCTCTAATTAATCTGCCTATTGTCTGTCAATTTTCAGAGAAACTTCAGAGAGAAATAGAAAGTTTCTTCACTCCTACACTGAAACCAACAAAAATTTGTTCTCTTACAACTTGGAGGTCAGACATCAAAATTAACTTTAAGGGGCTAAAATCCATGTGTTTGGAGTTGATTCTTTCTAAAGGCTCCAAGGGACATTTTTCCGTGTGTCTTTCAACTTTTAATGAGCATTCCTTGGCCCCTGTGAGCATCACTCCAGCATCTGCTTCCATAATCATATAGCCTTCCCCTACCTTTGACTTCTTGCCTCCTTCTTAAATGGATCATTGGAGTTAACTTTAAGGTCCACAAGTTAATACAGGATAATCCCATCTCGAGACACTCAATCATATTGGGAATGTTTACTTGCAACATTTGTTATATTCACAGGTTCTAGAAGTTAGTACATAGACATCTTTGGGAGATAATTCAGTCTACCACATGAGGAAGGCTGAATTACCACTAGACATTTGGATGGTGGGGGGGTATTAAAACAGATATTTAAAAATAATCAGAAAGATAAGACTTCTTATCACATAGAACAGGTATGACTGATCAACAACCACGCACTGTCATTTGCAGAAATAAGCTAATACACAACATGGTATAATTAGATCAGATTCAGGAAAACCAGAACTAGAATAGGAAAAGACAAGTTGTTAATCCTTGTTCTGCCAATTACCAGCTCTGTGCAACCTTATACAAATAACTTAACCTCTCTAAACTTATTATACTATTGGTAAAGTGAGAGATTAGTCTCCCCCTAGTGCTATTTTGAGTATTAAAAAATAAAATATAAGCCAATGCTTCAGATATACTGACCTAAAAATGTTAACTATTTGTATTGTATAATAATCATTTCTAGTTGTCCAACTTGTGAAATAATTGACTATATTCCAGGGATGTTAGAATTTCTTAGACTTTTTTTATTCATTTGTTTTTATTTTTGCTTTTAAAGCAAGACTAGAAAACTATTTTTCTTAGACACTGCCATAATTTTTGGAAGTAAAAGAGGTCGTTTTTGCCTGAGGCTTATTTCTAGCAAACAAGAAGAAATTATTGATCCCTAACTTGTTATGCAACCCTGCGCTCTTCATTGAAAGAGCTTAAAAAGACTAAGATGTGTTCTTATCCTCAGGAGCCTTGCACTGTAGTTAATGTTGACAAAAACTAACTTATTTATAAGAAGGGCAAAATAAGAGACAATATCGAGTTGAGTCTAAATTATATGGAAGGGATTACAAATGCAATAAAGTCCCAGAAGAAAAACAAGTTAGTATGGGCTACAGTACACAGGCAATAGAAAAACAAAAATTAGAACTTAAAGTACAAGTAATACTTGAATCACCAGAGTATTAGTATACTTGGAAAATGGCGTGGGCAGAGACAAAGCCTGGAAGCCAATGAGAAAAGTCATTCTAGCCTGGTACGAAGAAAATGCCCTTTAGAGATTGGTAAGGAGGCAAGTGCTGAATAATAAAAATAAATCAAAAAGCATGTCAATAATTAGGCATAAGGACTTGGGAGGCAGAGTGTTTGTGTTTGGACTAAGTCTTCACCACTAGCTAGCTTTGTGACATTGGCCAATTCATTTAAATTCTATGATATTCAGTACTCTCATCTATAAAATAAGGTTAATAATATCTGCTCCATAGTTGACCAGCCAGTGGTGTGGTGGTTAAGGCAGCTGGAATCCACATAGCCGACCCATTGGTTCAAGTCTTAGACACAGCAGCTTGAAAGACACGCTGGTTGCCTGTATGCACGTAAATGTGCCCAAAATCCCAAAAGGAGAAATGGAGAAGGGATTGTGATTTGGCCAACTCCCATAGGAAGTGCTCTCTCTCTTTCTCTCTCTTTGGCCAGAGCATGTGCTCTCTGGCAAAAATCTAAAGAAAAGAGACAGACAGACAGACAGAAAGACATCTACTTCATAATATTGCTGTAAGATCATAGCACAATCCTTCACAAATATTAATAAATATAAGTGTAATTTACAATAGTGGTATTAGTAAAAAGTAGTAGTGGAAAATCATTTCAGGTTGCAGAAGCATAGACATTCAAACATAGAGAAGGCCATAGAGGTTATCTTTTCCAGACTCCTTCCTTAATGGAGAAGAGAGCTGAAATCCAAACAGATGACATGACTTGCTCCAGCTCTCACTGGCAGACAAAACCCACTGTTTATTCCACCACACCTGTCAGATTCAGATTCCAACTCCTACTTAACTAACTGTTAGTGTTCTTGCACATACAAAATTGGTGCTGATTTAAGGATCTTTTTTAAAGGTTTGCTGAGTGTTAGCTGCCTCTAGTCAGAGGAAGGACCAGGAGAACACCAAACTCCGCAAATAGAAGTTTTCAGCCTGGCATTAACCATTCCTCCAAGAGTAGAAAAAGCTAGATAAAGGCTTAAACTCACTTGCCTGGTCTTTCTCCAGCATACTTTTTACCCCCTACTTGTAGGGGGAAAAAAAAATTAAATTGGTCTCTAGTAGGTTAACCAAATCCATTAAAATTTTTCCTATCTGTTGGGTCTTTTATTTTCCAGAATGCTCTGGAATTTCTCAGCCCTGGAAATGTATGTAAAAATAATTTCACAAAACATTTGGTGTGATTCCTAATATAAACACTCTGAAATGCAGATTCTTTAAAGAGCTGGTGCAATAAGGAATAAGCAAATCATGTTCTTATACTGCCCCCTTCTGGCAGGCGGCGGAAAGAGACAGGCTGCATGTTTTGGTCTGAAACTAGATCAGTTCCAATTTAAATAAAATCTCTCTCTCTTTTATAATCTCTTTGTCCCAGTCCTGTTAATAGGCAGCTGTGGGTAGTTTCCTTGCTGGAAATGGTTAACATCAGATGAGTAACCATTGATGGTTAAGTGCGAACAGCTTTGGTGCTCTGGAAAGACAATAGCAGGGGAAAATTTCTCAGCTGGCTTTGCATCTGGCAGAAGCACTGAAGCTGGGAAGAGACAGATCTTGTTTCTTGGTTTATGAGAAGGGATGTCAAATTTAGCCAAATCACAGGAGGATTCCATTAAATATAAGGTAAGCAGCAGGACTATCCAGCTGAGCTTTCTTTTACTGGTTAGACAGGAAATTTGAAAAGCTGATTTCTACAATATTGCAGATAAATAGAGATCGATGTGTAGAATGAATCCCAGCCTCCGATAGCACTTGCTTTTTGAAGCATGAAAAAAAAAGCTTGAGCAATGACTGAGACAGGTATAATCCTCTTCATCCAGATACAGTCTGTTAGCTATGATAAGGTGGGTTATGGCACAGGAACAACCACAAAAATCTCAGTGACTTAATGCAATAAAACTTTCTTACTCAAAACCCAAATGACCAAGGCTCTTAGTCCTATCATGCTGTATTCAAATTGCCTATTTGTCCTTTTTTTGTTGTTTTTAATGGAAGACCATGAGCGGTCTTTGGGTAGGAGATCTGTCTATTCATTTCTCCATTGTATTCCCAGTACTTAGCATATTACTTGGCATATAGGTACTGAAAAAAATATTTGTTGAATGAATGAAAGCATAGGTGACTATATGAAGCTAATTAAATACGTCTGACCATTATTTTCAGCTATGTTTTCTCCTAAATGTACTTTAGTTGACAACTCCCTAACAAATGCCCATTCTACATCAGGACAGAATTTCCCTGTTCTCCTAAGCCACTGCCATGATATCATGCCCATGTAAATTGTATAATCTTTTCTGAGATCTTCTTGGTGAGCCCTTGGCAAATTAGTAATGTGAATCAACAAAGGTCAGAAGTAAATACTCTAGTAACCAGGCTTTGTAATGCTTGGATCAGAGACCGACATGTAGAATGCAGCCCACTGGATTCCTTAAAGATGGTTTGCTTACGGAACCTCACAAAATGGTGCCAGTGTCAGGTAATGTAAATCAAAAAAGAAAGGCAAGATGCAACGAGCTAACAGTAAACAGAGAAGAGGGAAAAATTATTCCAGTTAGAAATTTTAAAGGAAAAGAAAAGACTACATCAGACACACACACACACACATATATATATACATACATATATGTATAGATATATGAATCTTCAAAAGTCTTACCAGCAGAATGGGATTCCCCAGCAGATCTTTTTTCTTTCCTCTTTCATTTTCCTTCCATAGTTATTTACTTTTCACCTACTAAATACTAAATTAATAATGTGACCAAGTATCCTAAATCCTCTTCCCCTACAGATCTTATTATTTCTGCCTATTTTTTAAACAAAAAGTTTATAATTCTTATGCTTTAATGGACATCAAGATGGTAGCTTTGGCTCTTGGCGTTTCTAAATTAGCACCAAAAAAAAAAAAATCCTCCATGTAATTATTTTTTAAAGAACTATTTATTTAATTTTATTTATTATTATTATTTGTTTATTAAAGAGAGATTTTTTGTTACAGGGAGTATGCACTTGCTGGAGAGACAGAGAAACAAAAAAGTGAGAAATCACCTCCTGGGAGGATGGCTGTGTCACAATCCCTTATCCTCTATTCTCCTCTTGGGATTTGGGGAACATATGTACACCCAATGGGCATGAGTTTCAAGCTGCCGGGTCCAGGACTCAAACCGCGGTCGGCCATGTGGGAGTCTAGCAATGTAACTATTACTCCATCTGCTGGCTCCATATTATTACTATTACTGTTTAATTTGATGAGAGAACATGATAAAGCAAGCCACCAGGATTGGGACTCAAATCACAGTTGACCATGTGGGAGTCCGGCGCCTTAACCACCCTGCCACCTGCCTGCCCCTCTCCATGTAATTACTAAAGAATTGACAGACTATTACTTTGTATCTAATGCAGAAAATAGGATGTGTTATGGAATCACAAAAGATTCTAAGACTTAAAAGTCCTATTCTATAAAACTTACAGTTTAATAAGAATTGTATCAAGGAATACTGAACTTGTCTGTATAAGGTTTTAGAAAAGGCTCAGTTTTGTGGATTGTAGTCTCATCCTATGTATTTAGAGATTAAGGATTGGTTTACAATTTGAAACACAGCTACAACCTTCCTCCTCTTGGCCCCCAGGCTCCTGATCCCCCATCTCCAAGAGAAGGCGTTATGCCCCACTTCCACCCGAGGTGAGAGGGAGAATTGCACGGTCATGGGCTTATGTTTGCCTGACCTTTCGCACACTCACATTAGGCAATGATGACTATTTCTGGACTGCAAAATGCTATCTGAAGAACACATAGATTATATAGTGTGCCTCTTAAGTGGCATGTTGCTATGGTTTCCCACTGAAAGAACATAATTCTCGACATTAGGTTATCGGAAATGTGCATGATTGCACCAAAATGTTTCTGCAGAGAAAGGGACTGTCCTTGAAACACAGCTCCATTTGATCAAATCCAATCTCAGATCAGCAGAGAACACGGTATGTTTTGGGGAGCAAGTCTTTGCAGGACTTTTGTAAGACTGAAACTGAGGTGCTGATTTCTACTGATAAGTGACCTTTCCCATATTTATTATCTATGCCCCACTACACCAGTTATTGAATCTGAACTAATCTGGCATGCATATGGGAACATGGCACTCCTGAAACTTAAAACCCCCCAAAGGCTTTCCCTTGCTCTAAACATAAAATCTCAATCCTTTTGCATGATTTGCATTTCCTTGCATGGTCAAGGCCTGGATTGTTTCTCTATCCTCATCTCACCCCTACTCCTTCCCCCAGCTCATAATCTATTAGCCACACTCAACCTTTTTAATTTCATTCAAAGCTTCCTATAAAATACAAAACTCTCCTCTGCAGTAGGACCTCTTCATATAGTCTCCCCTTTGTTTGAAATCCCCTTCCATCATTCTGGATCTGGTTAACATTTACAGATCCCACAAGTTTCAAATTAAATATCACACCCTGAGATATCCATCACCCGGACTGAAATAAATAGGACTCACACTCATCCAAATTTGAAATTATGGTGCCAGCAGGTGGTGTGGTGGTTAGGAGTGCTGGCCTTCCACATGGCTGACTACAGTTCGAGTTCTGGACCTGGCAGCTAGCTTTGTCATTTTCCTTCTCTCCCTCTCTGGTAAAATTTAAATTAAATAAATGAATGAATAAATAAATAAAGTTAAATAAAATAATTCTATAAAAAAAATTTTTAAATTATTTTTATGTTTCTGTGAGTGTTTAAAATAATAAGGTCATCAGGAAAGTCACAATATGTGACATATACTCCCCCAAAATAAAGCCTTAAAGTCATGGGCTATATCTTTTAGGTCTCTACCATATCACAGCATTTACTGCAAAACTTGATAAAGACAGGCACTCAGTATTGAATGAACAAATCAGCCTAGTAACTCCCCCACTAGAGAACTGGAAAATAAAGGGGGAGGCCTAAGGAGAAGAGGGTGGATGAAGAGAAACCTTTAATTAGATGAGAGACTAAAGTTTTCATTGTATTTGTACTAAAAAGCATAACACCTAATAATTAGATTGTTCTAATACCTAGAACTAAATTAGATTAACCCAAGAAACCTGGGTTGGTGATATAAAGAGTTTAGGAAGAGTGATCCAAAGAACGTAACTGAAGCCAATGCTTATAAAATAATGAAGCTTGGGGCTACCAAATGGTGTAGCAATTACATCACTGTATTCCCATATGGTCAACTGTGGCTCAAGTCCCAGATCGGGTAGCTTGAAAATCACACTGGGCACATGTGTGTGCATGCCCAAGATCCCAGGTGTAGAACAGAAGAGAAGGGACTGTGGCATGGACAGGACCCCCGAGGGTGATTTCTCAATTTCCCTCTCATTGTCTCTGCCTCTCGCTCCAGCTAGTGCACACGCCCTAAGGCAAAAATCTCTACAAAAAAAAAAAAAAAGAGGGATAATGAATCCTGATTCTTGATTGTACCTTCTCAAATTTAGTCTGTCTAATAAACTAAATATATAAAGTAGAAAATGACAAGTTCAATGAGACAAGTAATTACAAAGCACAATAGGATTTCTGAGTTGATATAATCAGCTTGAAATCTTCTCTGCTTAAGAAATTACTAAATTTACTAACCTAAACGTTCTAGGAATATTAGGAATAATAGAATAATACTTTTATCTTTTATATATACAAAATGCATTCCTATTTTTTCTTTCATTAGCAAAAATTATTCATGAAAAAGATAAATTTCTCATTAACTCTCAGGAGAATTGTACATCCTGCAACTGTGGATAATTCCATAATTCTTATGAATATAAAAAGATGATATCTTACATCTAAATATGTTGTTATATGCAAATAACTTTTAAGGACAAAAGTCTCTCATTCAATCCTGGATAGTTGGTAAAAAAAATATTTATCCCCACCTTATACATAAGGAATGTAAGACTAAAAAAGTAGTCTACAAATTATGACTCACCACCCAAATTTCACCCTACTATCAGTTTTTGCACAGCTTGTGACCAAAAAAAAAAGATTTTTAAACGTTTAAGTCATTGGAAAAATTCAAAAAGAGAATAACATTTCATAAAATAACATAAACAACAATGTAAGATAAAGTTCAAATTTCACCATTCATAAATAAAGTTAAATTGGAACACAGCCTATGCTTATTTATTTCCACATGTTTGATAGCTGTCTTTATGCTACTGTGACAAGGATGAGTAGTTATGACAGACACTGAGTGGCTGACAAAGTCTGAAATACTTCCTATCTGCCTTTTTAAAACATTTTTGTCAGAGGGTGTATATACTCGTTGGGAGACAGAGAGAGAAGGAAAGAGAGAAATCACACCCCAGGGGGAATGCCCACGCTGCAATCCCTTCTCCTCCATTCTCCTCTTGGGATTTTGAGTACTCACACACATGACTGGTGTGTTCTTTTTCATTTTTTTTTAAATACTCTTATTTAACTTTATTTATTTTAATTTGACTGGAGAAGGATGAGCAAGAGGGAGAAAGAGAAACGGGGGGAAAGGGGGGAGTGAGAAAGCAAGTTGCCAGGTCCAGGACTCAAACTACGGTCAACCATGTGGGAGTCCAGCACCCTTAACCACCATGCCACCTGCTGGCCCAACTGGTGTGTTTTTCAAGCCACCAGGTCTAGGATTCAAACCGCATAGTCAGTCACGTGGGATCCAGTGTCTTAACCACCACACCACCTGCTGGCTGGCCCCACCATATGCCTTTTAAGAAAAAGTTTACTGGCTCATTTTTTAAAGATTAAATTACATGTAATTTTGCAGGCTTAGCAGCAAGAACAGGTATAAGACCACTTATTCACACCATAAATCATTTCTGAGAAGTTTTTGCTATAGGGCACGTGTGCTCGCCAGAAAGACAGAGAGAGACAAAGAAACATGAGTTTAAGCTACAGGGTCTGGGACTCAAACTGCAGTCAACTAACTACATGAGAGTCCAGCGACAGCCATAACACCAACTGCTGATCCCAATTTCTCTCTGATTCTCACATGCATGCATGTGAGAGAGAAAGAGAACTCCCCAATAGTGCCTGGTCACCTCACAAACCTTTTTCCTTCAATTCTTTTATTTTTCTTTTTTTATTTTATTTTATTTTATTTTATACATTCAATCATGGTATTTAGCTTACAAAGTGAATATTTCAACATGTGAACATTTCTCCCTAGTCCAATTGATAAAACTATAAAAGTATCTTCAACAGATAATACCACATTTTTTTGTCCCATTACTGCTTTGCCTCTCTGTTCTTCTTCTAAATGTTCTTTTTCCCATCAGGTTCCTGAGAGTGTACACATGCACCAAGCATTTTTTTTTTTTTGAGACATTTGAGCTATAGGGTGCATGTGCTCGATGGAGAGAGAAAGAGAGAGAGAAAGTGAGAAATCACCCCACACACACACACCAGGAGGGATGACCCTGCACCAATCCCTTCTCCTCTATTCTCTTCTCGGGATTTTGGGCACATGCACATACATGCCCAGCATCAATTTTAAGTCACCAGGTCCAGGACTCAAACCACAGTCAACAACATGGGAGTCCAGCGACATAACCATTATATCATCTGTTGGTCCCCACCCAGCATGTTTTTCAAGCCATCTCAATAAGGACTTGAACCCTGGTCAGCCATGCGGGATCTGGTTTACTCTGCATAACACTTAACCACTGCGTTACAGGGCCAGCCAATTTCTTATTTCTATATGGATATGTTAATAATAATATTAGTAGTGTTCATATACTTATTTTCCCCTTCAATTGAGCAACCACATTTTCTTTGGAAAATGAAATTTTATAAAACTACACTTTTGCTTGGAATGATCTTTCCCCATTTGTGACCTGCCTTAACTCTAAACTTCAGGCCTCAGATCAAACAATACACCCTAAGATACCCATTATATCCATCTAAATTAAGTTCCTTTTATACTTTCTTTCTTTTTTTTTTTACATTTTTTTCGTTCTTTATTTACATTCATTCACTGTACATCATTATAGCATACAAAATGAGATTTTTCCATTGAAAATACACTGTATATTGGCTCAATCAAGCACATCAACATATGTGTTATTGTCAACAAATCATTTTCCATTTCTTGTTTTCTGTATATTTTGCCTTTTTTCCCATCCTTGATTCCCTATCTCACCCTCTGCCATCTCCCACCCTCCTCCCACACTGTGTCTGGTATCTATTGTTGGTTTCTATGCCTCCCCCATTTTATTGTTTCACTAAATATCTTAATAAATCTAAATATTTTCAATAGCAAGCACAGCTGATATGTACATATCCATGAACACAAGTCTGACTTTAGGCATAAACCTCAGTGAATAGAATGAACATACTATAAAGTAGCACCTAACTAGGGCTATATAGCTTAACTGCAGTCATCAAATTGGTATTTTTTATGCCCTTTTTTTTCTTCTGAAAATTTTTTTTATTAATTTACATTCATTCCCTGAGCATCATCACGACATTCTAAATGTGGTTTCCCATCTAGAATATACTGCATAGTGGCTTAATAATGCATGTTATCATCCATAATATTCCATTTCTACTTTCATATGTTTTTTACCCCATGTCTAGCCCTCTGCCCTATTCCACTCTCTTATGACACTATCTCTGCTGTCTACAGTTGTCTTCAATCCCTTTTCCCCCAACATTTCGTTGGTCACACAATATCATAAGTAATCTAACTACTTTCAATAGCAAGATCAGCCGATGGTTTCAAGAAAAGCAGTTTTGAACTGGTAAGGATATTTCTTTGAAACTTAAAGCCTAGAAACAGGTTAGTATTCTGTTCAAATAGTAGGAACATGAATCTATTGATAGCTGAAGACAGGACAAAAATCCTTAAAACCGGACAACAAAGCTTAGAAGAAAAGCAGCAATATTTTAGTCAAGTCATAGAATACTGTTTCATCAGTTCAGTCTCATGTACTTAATCTTTCTTCTGTATCTGTTGAGGTTCGATGTTCCAGATTGAAATCTGGGAAATAATACTCAACTCCAGCTTTTGGCCCTACAATTAAGTTGCCCATTTTCTTAGTTTCTGAACTCTTATTTCTGTGTGTCTGCATTTAATTTTACTGACATAGCACTCCCTTAAGAACTTCTTGGAGATCCGGTCTGGTGCTGGTAAATTCTTTCAGGTTTTGTTTATCTGGGAAAGTTCGTGTCTTTTCTTCCCAAATGAACGATAACCTTGCTGGGTACAGAATTCTCGGTTGAAATTGCTTTTCCCTTAATACTTTGAATACATTTTCCCATTCTCTCCTCGCTCTCATTGTTTCCGATGAGAGGTCTGCCGTTAGTCTGATGGGATACCCTTTGTAGGTAACTTGCCTTTTTTCTCTTGCCAGTCTTAGTATCTTGTCTTTGTCTGTGGTTTTGGTCAATCTGGCTATAATGTGTCTTGGAGAAGATCTTCTTGGGTTGATTCTATTTGGGGTCCTCTGTATTTCTTGGGACTGAATCTTTGAGTGCCTCTCCAGGTTTGGAAAATTTTCTTGTAAGATTTCATGGAATAGATTATCAATGCCCTTATGAGTCTCTTCACCTTCTGGGATGCCTATTATCCGGATGTTTGGACGTTTGATGGTATCTAGTACTTCTCGCATATTATTCTCAAATTTTTGGGCCATTTTCTCAGTCTTCGCGGTGGATTTTTCTAGGCCAACCATTTTCTCTTCTACATTAGAGATTCTATTTTCTGTATGATCTAGTCTGCTTTTAATACTTTCAAGGGAGATTTTGACTTCTTGTATTATAGCCTTCATCTCTAACAGTTCCATCTGATTCTTTTGTAAAGTGTGAAATTCCTCTTTTAGATCTAGCATGAATTTCCTCACCTCCTGGAACTCTTCAACTCCTTTCTCCTTCCTCTTCAGCAGTTCCTTGTCTCTCTTCTCTTCCATCTCTGTTAGCTTTGCCATTATGAATGTTCTGAATTCTTTATCAGACATTTCCATGATTTCCATTGAACTGTGTGTGGATAAAGAGGAGCTATCCTTTTCCCTTGTGGGAGAGGTATTTTCCTGCTTCCCCATATTTCTTGTGGTCCTGCAGCGATTTCTAGTCATCTGGTGGATGGTCGGTTTCTTCCCAAACACGCGAGTTTTGGATGCTGGAGGCCCAGTTATCAGTGGGACATCTTCCTTTCTCCCCAAATGGCTAGATCACAGGAGCCATGGAGCTGTCTGCCTCTTGAAGAAGGGCTGTTCACGCGAGTTTTGGATGCTGGAGGCCCAGTTATCAGTGGGACATCTTCCTTTCTCCCCAAATGGCTAGATCACAGGAGCCATGGAGCTGTCTGCCTCTTGAAGAAGGGCTGTTCACGCGAGTTTTGGATGCTGGAGGCCCAGTTATCAGTGGGACATCTTCCTTTCTCCCCAAATGGCTAGATCACAGGAGCCATGGAGCTGTCTGCCTCTTGAAGAAGGGCTGTTCACGCGAGTTTTGGATGCTGGAGGCCCAGTTATCAGTGGGACATCTTCCTTTCTCCCCAAATGGCTAGATCACAGGAGCCATGGAGCTGTCTGCCTCTTGAAGAAGGGCTGTTCACGCGAGTTTTGGATGCTGGAGGCCCAGTTATCAGTGGGACATCTTCCTTTCTCCCCAAATGGCTAGATCACAGGAGCCATGGAGCTGTCTGCCTCTTGAAGAAGGGCTGTTCACGCGAGTTTTGGATGCTGGAGGCCCAGTTATCAGTGGGACATCTTCCTTTCTCCCCAAATGGCTAGATCACAGGAGCCATGGAGCTGTCTGCCTCTTGAAGAAGGGCTGTTCACGCGAGTTTTGGATGCTGGAGGCCCAGTTATCAGTGGGACATCTTCCTTTCTCCCCAAATGGCTAGATCACAGGAGCCATGGAGCTGTCTGCCTCTTGAAGAAGGGCTGTTCACGCGAGTTTTGGATGCTGGAGGCCCAGTTATCAGTGGGACATCTTCCTTTCTCCCCAAATGGCTAGATCACAGGAGCCATGGAGCTGTCTGCCTCTTGAAGAAGGGCTGTTCACGCGAGTTTTGGATGCTGGAGGCCCAGTTATCAGTGGGACATCTTCCTTTCTCCCCAAATGGCTAGATCACAGGAGCCATGGAGCTGTCTGCCTCTTGAAGAAGGGCTGTTCACGCGAGTTTTGGATGCTGGAGGCCCAGTTATCAGTGGGACATCTTCCTTTCTCCCCAAATGGCTAGATCACAGGAGCCATGGAGCTGTCTGCCTCTTGAAGAAGGGCTGTTCACGCGAGTTTTGGATGCTGGAGGCCCAGTTATCAGTGGGACATCTTCCTTTCTCCCCAAATGGCTAGATCACAGGAGCCATGGAGCTGTCTGCCTCTTGAAGAAGGGCTGTTCACGCGAGTTTTGGATGCTGGAGGCCCAGTTATCAGTGGGACATCTTCCTTTCTCCCCAAATGGCTAGATCACAGGAGCCATGGAGCTGTCTGCCTCTTGAAGAAGGGCTGTTCACGCGAGTTTTGGATGCTGGAGGCCCAGTTATCAGTGGGACATCTTCCTTTCTCCCCAAATGGCTAGATCACAGGAGCCATGGAGCTGTCTGCCTCTTGAAGAAGGGCTGTTCACGCGAGTTTTGGATGCTGGAGGCCCAGTTATCAGTGGGACATCTTCCTTTCTCCCCAAATGGCTAGATCACAGGAGCCATGGAGCTGTCTGCCTCTTGAAGAAGGGCTGTTCACGCGAGTTTTGGATGCTGGAGGCCCAGTTATCAGTGGGACATCTTCCTTTCTCCCCAAATGGCTAGATCACAGGAGCCATGGAGCTGTCTGCCTCTTGAAGAAGGGCTGTTCACGCGAGTTTTGGATGCTGGAGGCCCAGTTATCAGTGGGACATCTTCCTTTCTCCCCAAATGGCTAGATCACAGGAGCCATGGAGCTGTCTGCCTCTTGAAGAAGGGCTGTTCACGCGAGTTTTGGATGCTGGAGGCCCAGTTATCAGTGGGACATCTTCCTTTCTCCCCAAATGGCTAGATCACAGGAGCCATGGAGCTGTCTGCCTCTTGAAGAAGGGCTGTTCACGCGAGTTTTGGATGCTGGAGGCCCAGTTATCAGTGGGACATCTTCCTTTCTCCCCAAATGGCTAGATCACAGGAGCCATGGAGCTGTCTGCCTCTTGAAGAAGGGCTGTTCACGCGAGTTTTGGATGCTGGAGGCCCAGTTATCAGTGGGACATCTTCCTTTCTCCCCAAATGGCTAGATCACAGGAGCCATGGAGCTGTCTGCCTCTTGAAGAAGGGCTGTTCACGCGAGTTTTGGATGCTGGAGGCCCAGTTATCAGTGGGACATCTTCCTTTCTCCCCAAATGGCTAGATCACAGGAGCCATGGAGCTGTCTGCCTCTTGAAGAAGGGCTGTTCACGCGAGTTTTGGATGCTGGAGGCCCAGTTATCAGTGGGACATCTTCCTTTCTCCCCAAATGGCTAGATCACAGGAGCCATGGAGCTGTCTGCCTCTTGAAGAAGGGCTGTTCACGCGAGTTTTGGATGCTGGAGGCCCAGTTATCAGTGGGACATCTTCCTTTCTCCCCAAATGGCTAGATCACAGGAGCCATGGAGCTGTCTGCCTCTTGAAGAAGGGCTGTTCACGCGAGTTTTGGATGCTGGAGGCCCAGTTATCAGTGGGACATCTTCCTTTCTCCCCAAATGGCTAGATCACAGGAGCCATGGAGCTGTCTGCCTCTTGAAGAAGGGCTGTTCACGCGAGTTTTGGATGCTGGAGGCCCAGTTATCAGTGGGACATCTTCCTTTCTCCCCAAATGGCTAGATCACAGGAGCCATGGAGCTGTCTGCCTCTTGAAGAAGGGCTGTTCACGCGAGTTTTGGATGCTGGAGGCCCAGTTATCAGTGGGACATCTTCCTTTCTCCCCAAATGGCTAGATCACAGGAGCCATGGAGCTGTCTGCCTCTTGAAGAAGGGCTGTTCACGCGAGTTTTGGATGCTGGAGGCCCTTTTTTTTTTATAAATTTTTTTTTTTATTTACATTCATTCACTGTACATCATTATAGCATACAAAATGAGATTTTTCCATTGAGAATACACTGTATATTGGCTCAATCAAGCACATCAACATATGTGTTATTGTCAACAAATCATTTTCCATTTCTTGTTTTCTGTATATTTTGCCTTTTTTCCCATCCTTGATTCCCTATCTCACCCTCTGCCATCTCCCACCCTCCTCCCACACTGTGTCTGGTATCTATTGTTGCTTTCTATGCCTCCCCCATTTTATTGTTTCACTAAATATCTTAATAAATCTAAATATTTTCAATAGCAAGCACAGCTGATATGTACATATCCATGAACACAAGACTGACTTTAGGCATAAACCTCAGTGAATAGAATGAACATACTGTAAAGTAGCACCTAACTAGGGCTATATAGCTTAACTGCAGTCATCAAATAGGTATTTCTAATGCCTTTTTTTTTTTTCTTCTGAAAATTTTTTTTTTTTATTAATTTACATTCATTCCCTGAGCATCATCACAACATTCTAAATGTGGTTTCCCATCTAGAATATACTATATAGTGGCTTAATAATGCATGTTATCATCCATAATATTCCATTTCTACTTTCATATATATGTTTTTTTACCCCATGTCTAGCCCTCTGCCCTATTCCACTCTCTTATTACACTATCTCTGCTGTCTACAGTTGTCTTCAATCCCTTTTCCCCCAACATTTCGTTGGTCACACAATATCATAAGTAATCTAACTACTTTCAATAGCAAGATCAGCCGATGGTTTCAAGAAAAGCAGTTTTGAACTGGTAAGGATATTTCTTTGAAACTTAAAGCCTAGAAACAGGTTAGTATTCTGTTCAAATAGTCGGAACATGAATCTATTGATAGCTGAAGACAGGACAAAAGTCCTTAAAACCAGACAACAAAGCTTAGAAGAAAAGCAGCAATATTTTAGTCAAGTCGTAGAATACTGTTTCATCAGTTCAGTCTCATGTACTTAATCTTTCTTCTGTATCTGTTGAGGTTCGATGTTCCAGATTGAAATCTGGGATGTAATACTCAACTCCAGCTTTTGGCCCTACAATTAAGTTGCCCATTTTCTTAGTTTCTGAACTCTTATTTCTGTGTGTCTGCATTTAATTTTACTGACATAGCACTCCCTTAAGAACTTCTTGGAGATCCGGTCTGGTGCTGGTAAATTCTTTCAGGTTTTGTTTATCTGGGAAAGTTCGTGTCTTTTCTTCCCAAATGAACGATAACCTTGCTGGGTACAGAATTCTCGGTTGAAATTGCTTTTCCCTTAATACTTTGAATACATTTTCCCATTCTCTCCTCGCTCTCATTGTTTCCGATGAGAGGTCTGCCGTTAGTCTGATGGGATACCCTTTGTAGGTAACTTGCCTTTTTTCTCTTGCCAGTCTTAGTATCTTGTCTTTGTCTGTGGTTTTGGTCAATCTGGCTATAATGTGTCTTGGAGAAGATCTTCTTGGGTTGATTCTATTTGGGGTCCTCTGTATTTCTTGGGACTGAATCTTTGAGTGCCTCTCCAGGTTTGGAAAATTTTCTTGTAAGATTTCATGGAATAGATTATCAATGCCCTTATGAGTCTCTTCACCTTCTGGGATGCCTATTATCCGGATGTTTGGACGTTTGATGGTATCTAGTACTTCTCGCATATTATTCTCAAATTTTTGGGCCATTTTCTCAGTCTTCGCGGTGGATTTTTCTAGGCCAACCACTTTCTCTTCTACATTAGAGATTCTATTTTCTGTATGATCTAGTCTGCTTTTAATACTTTCAAGGGAGATTTTGACTTCTTGTATTATAGCCTTCATCTCTAACAGTTCCATCTGATTCTTTTGTAAAGTGTGAAATTCCTCTTTTAGATCTAGCATGAATTTCCTCACCTCCTGGAACTCTTCAACTCCTTTCTCCTTCCTCTTCAGCAGTTCCTTGTCTCTCTTCTCTTCCATCTCTGTTAGCTTTGCCATTATGAATGTTCTGAATTCTTTATCAGACATTTCCATGATTTCCATTGAACTGTATGTGGATAAAGAGGAGCTATCCTTTTCCCTTGTGGGAGAGGTATTTTCCTGCTTCCCCATATTTCTTGTGGTCCTGCAGTGATTTCTAGTCATCTGGTGAATGGTCGGTTTCTTCCCAAACTTGTAAATTCAATCTGAGGGTCAAGGAGTGTGCAGAAAAGAAAGCAGAGAGAGGGAAACAATACCAACAACAGCAAAAAAACAGACAAGAAACAGTGAAAAAGAAGAGAAAATCTAAAAAGAAAAATTAATATTCAAAAAATTTCAATAAAACTCAAAAATTAGAAAACCACGCGGCGTGCCTTTTATACTTTCTCACAGAACCTTGCACTTTTATTTCATAGCACTCAATGACAGAGTGTTATGAGCTGGGCAAAACCTCAGCAATCATATAATTCAGGGGTCAGCAAACTTTCTGTGACAACCAAGCAGTAAATATTTTACCTTTGTAGGATATGCTATCTCTGTAGCAATTGTGAAGTTCTTACATAACACAAAAGCAACTACAGGCAATGCCTACATGGATGGGCACTGCCATATTTCAGTAAAACTTTATTTACGGAAACAAGAAGCTGGCTAGATTTGGCCAGTGAATTATAGTTTGCTAGCCCTTGCTAGTCCATACCCTTATCCTATATATTACAAAATTGAGTCTTAAAAGAGTGCAATAGTATGAATGTGTATGCACTTCAAATTCTTAATTTAAAACCATATCCTGAAGGTTATGGCATTAGGAACTGGAGTCTCTGAGAGGTGACTAGGTTGTGAGAGCAGGGCCCTCATGAATGGGATTAGTTCTCTTATAAAAGAGACCCTAGCAAGACTCCTTTCCCCTTCCTCTGTGTGTGGTTACTATGAGAAGGTGACCATCTGTGAGGAACTGGATCCTCACCAAACAGTGAATCTGCTGAATCCTGGACCCTGAACTTCACAACCTCCAGAACTGTAAAAAATTATTTTTGGTTGTTTATAAGCCACCCAGTTTGTAGTATCTTATTATAACAGCGATAGATAAATAAATAAATAAATAAAAACACAAAGGAAGTAACTTGAGGTTTAAAATACAAGCTTCCTGACCCCAACCTAGTCTAATATTTTGCTACAACCTGACATTGTACTAAAAAAAAAAAAAATTAGATTTACATATCTGAGATACTAAAAAAAAAATATTAACAGAGCCTCTAAATCTGTAGTAATCATTTACTTTTTGAAAAAAAGCAGAAGTAGGGAAAAATAAAATCTGTCTTTGCAAAGCCAATTTTCCTTACAAATAGTACCAACATTGCTATATTGAGCATAGCTTTGCTATGGAACCAAACACAAGAATAAATATTGAGCTTGCCTACTCTAAGAAAGCTTCTTGGTACAGATGGTCTTGGAAACAAATTCATTTTAAATATCAAATCAATAAAAAATACAATCAATTGCATTTGTTTAGCAGCTATTGTGGACAAAGTATTGTGCTAAGCTTTCCCATATCTAAAAAGACCGTTCGACCTTCAGCAGGCAAAATTTCAACACTTGCTCCTGCAAATCTGTTCTCTTTTCAATATACTAAAGATAACTTTGGGCATAATGGCCATGTCGCTGGACTCCCATGTAGTCGACTGAGGTTCAAGTCCTGGACCAGGTGGCTTAAACTCATACCAGGCGCGTGTGTATGTGTGCCCAAGATCCTGAGCAGAGAATGGAGGAGAAGGGATTGTGGCATGGCCATACCCCCTGGTGGGAGGTGATTTCTCACTTTCTGTCTCTGTCTCTCTCTGTCTTTCTGGCGAGTGCACACACTCTATAGTAAAAATGAAAACCTCTCCAAAAAAATAATAATAAAAAGATAGTTTTATTGCAAGGTATTATGGATTGAATCGTATCCCTCCAAAACACATATGTTGAAGTTCTAAGCCCTCCACCCCATCTGTCAGGATACAACCTTACTTAGAAATACGATTGTTGTATATTTAATGAAGATAAAGTCATTAGCCTTGGCCCTAATACCATATGACTAGTTTCCTCATGAAAAGATGACACAGATGCACACAGTGAGAACATCATGTTATGAAGGTAGTAATACGAGTGATGCTTCTATAAGCCAAAGAACATCAAAGATTGACAGCAAACCCAAAAAAGCTAGCAGATAAAAATGGAACAGATTTTTCCTTAGATCCAACATGGAGAACTGACACAGATGACACCTTGAAACCTGATTTCTGATGTCCAGAACTGTGAGATAATAAATGTCTATTGGTTAAGCCACTCAGTTTGTGGTTCTTTATTATTGCAGCTCTAAAACACACACACACACACACACACACACAGTTTATGTATCTGTGTATAATATATCTACCCCTTAGAATGTAAGTGCTTTAGAGATTTTTCTGTTCATTTAATCATTCATTAGTTCTGCAATATTTTTTTGCTAAATGGCAGACTCCATGACTATTTTATTATTTCTATCCACCAGAACTTATCACAGAACCTGACTTACTGCAGACATTTGATGAATAATGAAGGTGAGCAAAAAGGAAGGTAAGAAGGACAGAACATAAAGTACACAAGCCAATGTACTCACAGTTCTTGTCTTGAAAGTGCCCAAAATATCATTAGGGAGACAAGCTTCAGACATGGGAAATGCCCTGTATTACAAAGCAATAAACAGTGAGTGGCCCAGATGAAGACCATCTGAACGCAGAAGAAAGATAGCATAGGTGGGACCAGCAGATGGCGTAATGGTTATGTTGTTGGACTCCCACGTTGTTGACTGTGGTTTGAGTCTGGGACCCAACAGCTTAAAACTCATGTTGGGTGTGTGTGTGCGTGCCCAAGATCCTGAAAGAAGAAATGGAGGAGAAAGGACTGTGTCATGGCCATCCCTCCTAGGTGATTCTCGCTTTGTGTCTCTCTGCCTCTCTGTCTGTCTTGTGAGCTCATGTTCCCTATAGCAAAAATCTCTTTCTAAAAAAGAAAAAAAATATATATATATATATCAATATATATCAATCATAGGTTTGGTCAGATCTGAGATGGGTGTTCAACTTTGTTGCTTTCATTTGTGTTCTTGGTTAGTTTTGTTTTGTTTTGTTTTGAGGGTGGAAGCATTAACCAAATTTATCCAGAGAGAAGGATCACACACACATAAATTCAGTATTTATTTTTCACAAATAATTTTGTAAACAAAGCAAGAAATCCTGAAGTAATGCATAAAATCATTACCAAGTCCATTTTTAGTTCCAAGACTCTTACATATTAGGTTTTCTTAAGTCATGGCATAATTTTGTTTGAAGCAACAGAATTCCAAACTAGGACTTCTGTTAGGCAATGGCTTTTAAATTTTAGAGAGTCCAAGAATCACCCGGACAGATTTTAATGTAGATGCCTGGGCCCCAATCTACACTAGAGTCCAGAGTAGAGCCAGGGAATTTATGTCTTAAAAACTTCACCCTCTGCAATTAATTCATTGAGAACATGTAGGTTTTTGTTCTCACAAACATGGAACTTCTGAATTACTGGTAAGTATGCTATGATTTCCTGGAAAAGACACTTTTTAGTAAAGAATAAATATCAATATCTCAAAGACGATTATTTTCTTGTTTTTCCAAGCATATATTTCTCCAATATCTTCCAGAAAAAGATGACCGCCCAAGATTTCAAGGTTTTTTTGTCTTCAGCTGATACTATGTTAATTTAAGGGAGAGCTAGGAGCTGTCTGATGTTTTCCCTTATTTTTTAGACTTCTCAGTGTATAAACTACACGTCTGAAAATTAGAAGGCTTGAACATACATCCTATGAAATCACAATCAGTTTGAGTGTTGTTTTATTTTTAAAACAATTTTATAATCTTGACAGATAAACCTGCTCTTTAAATATGCACAGTATCAGGGCTAGCAGGTGATATGGAGGTTAAGGTGGCTGGATCCCACAGAGTTGACTTCATGGTTCCAGATCCAGACTCAGAGACTTGAAAATCACGCAGGGCATATGTGCACACATGTCCAAAATCCCAAGAAGAAGAAAATGAGAAAATGGAGAAGGAATTGCAGTGTAGCCATCGCTCCTGGGGAGTGATATTTCACTTTCTCTCTCTCTCTCTCTCTGTCTCTCTTGTGAGTACACATGCCCTATAGCAAATAAATAAGCACAGTATCATAAAGTCAGAGAACTTCCTCCATTTGTATTTGGTACCCCAAGTTGGTGACAGGGTTTACTGATTATCATGACCAATGATGTGCCAGACACCAGCAGGGAGCACATTACATAAGAACTTAACATTTTTCATTCCCCCTGCTGTCTAGCAAATGTTCCCTCTGAAAATACATTTACAGCTATCTCAATGGCAGACCTGGTCTATCCTATTAGCATATATAATGTCAAAATATGCCTGTGTAGACACTTAAATGAAATACTGACTGATTCTTCATATTTTAATGTGAAAGGACTTGGACCCATAATGTTAAAAGCTAATTAACTGAGCAGTTACTATGTATTAGACACTATGGTAAGGACTTCAAAATACCAGCATCAATTTATTGTCATCATAGTCTGTGACAAAGATTCCATTATCATCCTCATTTTACAAATGACAAAACTGGGGATTAACTGTCCGAGGTCACATAGCCATTAAATAACATAGATGAGATTTGAATTTGTGGACATCTGACTCCAAGTCTTATGCTACGTGGTTTCCCAAAAATTATCCGAGTTTGGAAAACTAGAAAGAGCACCAGGCTGAGATCCAAGAGATAAAAACGTTCTCATCTCAGCTGTGACACCAAAGTAAGTGGGTGGTCGTGACCACCATATTTCCACTCTTTGGGTTTCCATTTCCTCTTTTATAAAGACTAGTAATTGGACTACTAGATGAATAATAACATTGCTTCCAACACTAATATACCATGCTTTAAGAGCAGCCACTTTGTACAAAAAGAGGACTAGAAAGACAATGGGAGCCATCTGGATGTGAAAGTGATGAATGGCAAAAGCTGTTGGAGGGGACAGTCTCGGATTAGCATTCAGTGCCATGGGGCCCATACACCACATGGCCGGTCTCCTGCAAACTGCCTGCAGCTGCATTGACCTAGCGACCACTTCAGCACAGACCCTTCACAAACTGTTTAAGGTATTTAGTCTTGGTTTCCCTGAGAGCCCATCTAGCCTCATAAAATTAAATGATTTGCAATTATGCCAATTTTGCTGTTGAAATTATAACAAAGTTTTTGTGCTTTGAACTCAATTATCACTTCATTCTGGACAGAAAGGATCCCCTTGCAAATACTTCCCTAAGTAGCTGATTGTGGAGGATTTTGACATCCATCAAAAAGGAAAACCATCTCCATATGACCATAGTGATATGATAACAAAAGAAAAGTTACATTATTCTTATTACACATCTACTTCTTTTTTTTTTTTTTTTTGGAGAGTTGTTTTTGTTTGTTTTTTTGTTTTTTGAGTTTTGTTTGTTTGTTTGTTTGTTTGTTTTTTGCTATAGGGCACGTGCGCTCGCCAGACAGACAAAGAGAGACAGAGAGACAGAAAAGCGAGAAATCACCCCCCAGGGGGGATGGCCACGCCACAATCCCTTCCCCTCCGTTTTTCTCTTGGGCACACACGCACACGCACCTGGTGTGAGTTTTAAGCCACCGGGTCCAGGACGTGAACCACAGTCGACTACATGGGAGTCCAGTGACATAGCCATCACACTAATTGCTGGTCCCAACATCTACTTCATTTTTGTAGGGCTACATCTCTGATACTTATGCCCCTAATCCATAATGCTCTTCCCAAGATTTCTATAGATATTTAGGAATTTATATTCTCATTACTAATACTTACTGAAAGATCCTACAGAAGTCTCGTTATCACTCATGGCAGTCTCCTACTATTTTCCTTCTACCCTACATGAACCCAGATATCTCCCAAATTGTGACTCCCACAGAGCTGTGCTGGAGATGACAAAGGAGGATTTCATCAGAGCATACAGAGCAGAGCAAACAGTTCTGAATCTAATATTACATATTCCTATTCTTAAAAATTTCAAAGTCATCTTTGCCACTGGGAATTTTTCAGTGGCTGTAATTTATCTCAAGGTCCTGGCCTCTTTTATCATGCTGTTTGGCCCTCTCCCTATCTCCCTGGATCCTTAATCTCTTGGGCTATCCTCTCAAAAAAACTGTGTACCCACAAGGTTCTCATGCAGAAATTTGACTACTTCTCTTGCCTTATCTTTTCAGACCATGGCCAGCGTGTTTTTCTTCATACCCCAAAATTGCTACTGTCATGCCAATTTACAGAAGATGACTTGTAGCTCCATTGGCTGTAACCCAATCTCAATACAAGTATGTTACTAAAATAGAAGGGACACTCCATATGGCTCAGACCCATGAGAGCGTATTATTCAAAGGGGGGAAAAGTAATTCTGATTTTGAATCTTGAGGTTTATTAAACAAGATTCAATTTTAAAAATTCTCATTGCTTCAACCTTACAATTACCCTTTCCCATTTCTCTCCACCCCAACTGTCAATATTAACTACCCCCAATTTTTCTCTCCATTTTTTACTCTTCGTTTTCTGGGAGAAAAAAAAATCATCCATTATCCAATAGCTTCATCTTCACAGACACTCCTGTTTTCTCATTTCCCTCCCAAACACTCTATTATAGTAGCATGACATATATACTTTTTTTTTTTCATTTTGCAATACTTCTCAGTCCTTTTTGAAATCAGTCATCATTCATTCCTGGCTCACTGATTGGTGTGATCAGCATAATAAGTAAGGAAGGGGAGAAAAGGGAGTATAGCATGAAGAAAATTTTCATTTTCAGGAAGAAAGGAAAGGGCACTGTAAGTATTCCTACATTATGATTTTTGCTATTTTTTTAAATAAGTTAAAAATTTTGAAAGGATGGAAACATCTCAAACAAATGAATTGCAACAGACTTGTGCAGGGACAATTGCCATGCCCGGAGTTCTCAGGACCTAGAGGAGATAACATGCCAGAAACAAATTACAGTTCTGTTGGACACAATGAAGACATGATTGAAAGATGGTTAGCCTGAGAACTGTACCTGAAAAAAGTCTTTTGTGAGTTGATTTGAATGCAACAGCTATTAAAGAAAACAAAATCAAGTATTTACTAGAGATACAAAAAGAAAGAAATGTTCTGAACAATGTATTTGTAGCTCTAGGCAATCTTCAGGCAACAGAACAAAACAGAACCCAGTACAAAGAAATCCAATTCAATTGAGTGTTGACACCAAAATGCATATGCAAGAAAGCTCTGGAATTAGAGTGTATCCATTGCTCACAATAGAAAAGATGCTGACTAACTTAAACAATAAACTGTCTTAAAAATATGAAGTGGCCCCATGGCCTTGTAGTTAAAGAAGTTTTATCCCACATGGCTAACCACATTCAAATCCCTTATCTGGCAGCTTGTCAAATGTGTCAATGCATGTGTCCAAAATCCAGACAAAATGGAAATATATATATAT
>NW_006160032.1:300470-353332 GCF_000334495.1 Tupaia belangeri chinensis
ACACAGTGAAGTGCAAGGTTTAAATCTGATCATCTCTCTCCCCTGTTAAAAATGCTTAGATGAATTTCTTCTAACTGTAGTTAAGATCAAGACCAAACTATTAACCATTAATACTGCTACAAACTGTGGATGGCCTGGCCCCTTCCTGCTTGTTCCTCCTGTACTTTATTCCACCTCTCTCTCCCTTGTCTCTCTTGTTTACACATCTACTTCTTTTCATGGATCTTCAAGTTGTCCTCACACTGGCCACCTCCTGGATATTCTAGTTGTCCTCACACTGGCCACCTCACAGATCTTCTAGTTGTCCTCACACCGGCCACCTCATGGATCTTCAAGTTGTCCTCACACTGGCCACCTCCTGGATATTCTAGTTGTCCTCACACTGGCCACCTCTCACGGATCTTCTAGTTGTCCTCACACTGACCACCTCGTGGATATTCTAGTTGTCCTCATGCTGGCCACCTCCCAGCTCCTCATCTAACACTCTCCTCTAGCCACGGGAACTCTGCACATGCTCTCCCCTTCCAATCCCTCCTTCAACTATTATAGTTCTCATCTACTATCCTGTAAACAAAAAATGAGCCTTCACATTTCAGGTAAGTGAGTCTGGATTTGGATATATACATAAGCCTGAAATAAAACAGCAAAACAGAATTAACTCCAACAGGAGAAAGTTTGTGAAGGAAAAATAAAATGATGGTATACTTCAGGACTAAGGCAGTAATAAACAGACTTCAATTATATTGCACAATACTGAAGTTTATGTCCTAAATTCTTATATAATTGTGAAGGTAATTTATATGTTATAAATGATATAACTTTGATCAGTACAAGGTGTGAGGGGGTAGGGAGGAGTTGGGAGAGTAATTACATGTATAAGGGAGAAGGTGAAAGAAAGCTAAGTTGTTTTCTTCCACAGTGGAAAGGTCACAAAAAAAGTACCTAAAACCAAAAAATTATGATAGACACCAAAAGCTTAGTATTTAAAAGTTTGAAAATAAATACGAAAGAAATCGCTGGAAGAGTCCAACATACTTGCCTGTAAAGTTTGGAGAGGAAGAAGCAACAAATAAGGTTGGGAAGTTACTTCTGTCTTTAAAATAAATTCAAGAAATTATTTTATTCTTAAAGCCAGGTATACTATAGTTAGATGGATATAGATAAATAGATATTTACAACTAGGTAGAGAGACTTCCAAAAGTTCATGGAGGGGCCAGACAATGGCACAGCAGTAAAACAGGACATTCTGAGAGGCAGTCTCACAGGGGAAGGTTCCTGGTTCCCATTCACAGAAAGCCTACGTACTCTGAGCATACACCTGTCCATGATCTGATGCTGGCTGAAGCCTGGCAGTGAATCACAGCATCAGACTTTGTTAAAGGTGTTCATTCATTCTCTCCCTCCCTCTCTCCCTCCCTCCCTCCCTCCCTCTCTCCCTCCATTCCTCCCTCCCTCTCTCTTTTATTCATGAAGGAAATAAACTTTTAAAATTTCATGGAAAATGTATATTTTGAAAAAAATTATGCATATATTTTAATTTTTGCACCAAAATAAACTCATCCTTTAATTCCATTTTCACATGAACTTTTTGAAGTCATCTTCCTGAGTGTGTGTGTGTGTGTGTGTGTGTGTGTGTGGAGAGAGAGAATATGAGCAAGCACACTTTAAATGGCTTTTTTTTTTAAGGTGTTCACAATAGGGCACGTGTCTTTGCCGGAGAGAAAAAGATACAGAGACAGAGAAAGAGAGAGAGAAAGTAAGAAATCATCCCCCATGGGGTATAGCCACACTGCAGTCCCTTCTCTTCAAGTTTCCTCTCAGGAGTTTGGGCACACATGCACACATGTCCGGCATGATTTTCAAGCTCTCGGGTCCAGGACTGAAACTGCAGTTGGCTGTATGAGAGACAAGGGCCTTAACCACCGCACCACCTGCTGGCCCAAATAGCAGTATTTTTTAAAAGCTAGAGGTAAATTAAAATATGAAGCAAATGATACAGACAGGAGTGAGGCTAATGCATGTTGTAAAACCCTGTGCACTTAAGTTTAGATCTAGACACAGAACACATCAGTTCGATCTGCTTGGATAATGTACTTTTTCAAAGGTTTTGTAGCCAAAAAACTTACTCTCAAAAAAAAGAAGTAAATCTTTATGACTGCAATGAACACGTTGTGTCTAAAAAATTATAACTGCTCAATGGCAAGCTACCGGTAGTGTCTAGAAGTGGCAGGTCTCTAAGAAAGACTTCGCTAGAATTTCTTCTCCCAAATGCATTAGGACTACCAATGGCATTTTTCTCAAAATAAAGAATTACGTTTTATGCCCCATGTATGTTATAAGGTAATTATTTCTGATATAGATGATAAGAAGGTCATGCGCTGTTACAGAAAAAGCATAAACTTGGGAATTAGGAGAACTGAACCTTGATCTTACTGTCTGATACACTAGTTATTTGGCACCTAGGGCTACTGAGTATACACAACATTGTTGCTCTAAATAGGGATGTTCTGTTAACATATGATGTACAGTATTTAAAATGACATCTGTTGCATTAAGTTTGCATTATGCTTCTGTTGAACAATACTGCTCCATTCTTATCTCTGTCATTTACTGGTTGCCAGGTACTAATATGATTGCAAGTCATAGACTACAGTTTCCTTAAATGTAAAATTGAGGGTGAGAGAAAGGGGAATAGGGAGGCATTAGATAGCTATCTCTTCCAAAGTTTCTTCTTACTCAGGAATTTTGCTAGTATAGAATCCTAAAATGTGACCGGGATCGATGAATCCTAGATTTGAAAAGCCAGCAGACTGTCCCTTCAATGACTCACTCTTGCCATGCTGGACTTCCCACCCTGCCTCTGGCCACACAACCCCACACAGACATCCTTACCAAATGCTGCTCTCACCAGTCACCACTGTATATCCTAGGCTGAATGTTTTACAATCCTTGCCTAATCCTGCAGTATGAAATCAGTATTATTACCCTGTTTCACAGATGAGAAAATGGAAGCTTGAAAAAGTGAGAAGACTTGGAAGGCCTCAGAGCCGGGATTTGGAAGAGTCAGGATCCGTACTCCACTGAATTCAAAACCTGCACTCTTCAATGTGTTCTGCTTTCCTTTACAGAAACCAAACTGGTGGTCCTTTAGAACCCCCCACTGAGCCAATGCACTTCTTTCCTGCTATTTTCCATCCCTGGGTCTTCAGCACAGGAAAAGAATGATTAATGAACAGGTATACGAGATTATTCTGAAGTTCCATGTCACTTGGTTAAAATAAAGATTACAATTTAAGGTCTATCTCTAAAATACTGTTAAATGTTTGAGTTTCTAAGAATATCAAAAAAAGGTATATTAACATGACCATTGTCCACTTTAGATGAAGAATTTTGGATAATTATTCTAATGTTGTCTTAGTTTTTAAAAATAACTCTCTTTATAAATGATCCTCAAAGATGAGAACATTTTCTTTTCAATCTCTGTGGCACAAATGTTTTTCATTTCTTTATTTATTATTTCTGTGAGGCCAAAAAACAGGATAGCAAAAAGATTCAGAAGCCAACTTAGAAAGGTCCTAGTGGTGTCAGATGTGACAATTTCAGCACCCAGAAAGAATAATAATAATAATATGTAATTAAAATATAACAGATATTTGAAAGCCTATTAAAAAACTGGTCATCAATGAAATTTGCTGTGTCACCAACCCATTACTCCAAAAATTTACAAAGGGAATAAATTAAGCATGTAGCCCAACTTTCCTATATAAACCATATCTCAGAATAACCAAATATTTCTAAGAAAAAACTCTTCACAAAAAATTTCTAGCTAATAACTGTAGAATGATAAATTAGAAAATCACTCTTTTGCGATCCCTAAAAAAATATGGATCAAGGCAATAAACACAGACGCTAAGATCATTAGGTAAAACTTGATGAGGAACTTCAAAAGGAAGAAATCAGGCTGACACCATCAGAAAGCAGAACATGAAAAATTATGTGTCACTTCATGTGATGCAATAAAAAAGTACAAAGCATTGTCTTTAAAATGAATAAAGAAGAGCCTGAATTTGATCAAACCCCCAGGGCTCTAACTTCCAGTTTAACAAGAAATATAGAGGGTAAAGAGTAATATAAGCAACGCAACTCCAGGAGAAACAAATCAACTACATCCAGGAAACAGCACGTTCTGCAGGACAATAATATTTATTCAATAAATAGATAGCACTTTTTAGCAAACATTTTAAAAAGAAGAAACATTAAATTTGAAAAGTTAAGAATATAAATGCCAAACACAAATACAATATGAGCACCTGTGTTAGCTCTTTTTCTTTTTCTTTTTTCTTTTTTTTTTTTTTTTTTTTTTTTAGAGGTTTTTTTTTTTGCACGCTCCAGAAAGACAGAAAGAGACAGAGAGACACAAAGCAAGAAATCACCCCCCTGGGGGCATGGCCCCGCCACAATCCCTTCTCCTCCATTCTCCTCTGGGACTCTTGGGCTCACATGCACACACGCCTGGTATGAGTTTAAGCCAGTGGGTCCAGGACTTGAACTGTGGTCAACTACATGGAAGTCCAGCGACATAGCCATTATGCTAACTGCTGATCTTGTACCTGTGTTAGCTCTTAACCTAACAAAATAAACTCTTTAAAAAAACATTTTTGAAATAATCAAGGAAATAATATGGACCAGGTATTAGATAATGATAAATAGTTACTGTTAATTTTTCCAGTATGATAATAGCAGTGTGACTGCGTTTAAAAAAAAAAAACAAAAAAAGTCCAGGAACCAGCAGGTGACGTGGTGTGGCTTGGTGTTTAAGGTGCTAGACACTCCCACATGGCTGATCACGGTTCAAGTCCCAGTCCTAGTGGTTTGCTTTCTTACTTTCCTCTCTATCTCTCTCTCCGTCTCTCTCTGGTCAAATTTAAAATAAATGAATGAATAAATAAAATTAAAATAGTTCCTTAAAAAAATTAATGATAGGGGCAGCAGGTGGCATGGTGGTTAAGGGCACTTGGACTCCCACATGGCTGACAGTGGTTGAAGTCCCAGACCTGGCAGCTTGCTTTCTCACTTTCTCTCTCTCTCTTTCTTTCTTTCTCTCTCTCTCTCTCTCTCTCTCTCTCTCTCTCTCTCTCTCTGCCTTCCTCTGGTCAAATTAAAAATAAGTAAATAAAGTTAAATAATTTTTTTAAAAAATAAATAAAATTTAAAAATTAAAAAGTGTCCTATGCATCAGGGATATATAATTAACTAGTAACTCCAGTTAGGTAACATAGTATTTGGTATTTGCTTCAAAATATAAAATATACCATCAAAAATTATACTACTACCACCAAGAGGAGTAACTGTAGTAATAGGAATGAGAATTAAAATAAGACTAATAAAATGACTATAATGTGGAACCTGATATAGGTGCATTAAAATTCATTACCATTTTATCTCTACTTTTATAAATACTTGAAGATTTTTGTAGTAAAAATAATTCAAGTCGCAAATAATTTGGAAGCAAGGCTCATCAGCAAGGTGATAATTAAAATGTTATTTCATTTTAGTCAAAAAGCAATGTCTCTATCATAATGACCAGTTTTTGGTGTGCATTTCTGAAAGAGAAGTGGGTTTGAATTATCAGTCTGATGACCTTGGGTACCTGTGTCTCTGCATGCTTTGAAACAAGAATCTGGTACTAGATAAGTTAAAAGAAAAAAATTAAAGGTCTTTCTACTCTTCAAACAGTTGTACTGATAACACATGGTTAATCTTGGGTCAGATATTTGACAGCTAATTGATCTACCACTACAACTTGTTTTCATAAACACTGAGATGATGGGAGGCCAACAGGATATTTCTCTAGACATTTGGCGGGTTTTTTTTGCTTTTGTATTCTCACTCCACTGCTTCATCCCACCTTCCATTCTAAGCTTTTGCAATTCCTCAGGACCTTTTCAATTTAAAGTCAAACAAATCACTCATTAAGAGTAATGTTTATAGGGCCAGCAAGGTATCATGGTGGGTAAGGCATTGGATTCCACATGGCCAACCCCACAGTCCAAATCCTGACCAGATGGCTTGAAAAACATGCTGGGTGCATGTGTATGCATGCCCAAAATCCTGAGAGGAGAATGGAGGAGAAGGGATTGTGACATGGCCATCCACCCAGGGAGTGGTAATGTTTGTATACTCTTTCTTTGGATAATTTTACTTAATCCAATTGCTAAGTTCCCATTGACATATTTTGATTCCTCAACTATTTTTTGTAAGACAGAGAGGTATTTTTCATATCTAATTATGCTCCATTTTACTTAAGATGATTTTAAAACTCCAAGTCACTTTTTTAATATGGGAGGAAATGTAACTTGCAATCAGTAAAATAATTAAAAATTTGTTCTGAGACATGGCAGATAGAATTAGCTACAACTCTAATTAGGTTTAAGTGTGCAATATTTGAGTGATGGTTAATTACCTTTAAAAGTAAAATTACAATTATTTGTCTTTATTACTCAATACAATATTTTTTCCTTAATTGCAAATAATGAACCAACCTGTGAATAATTTTACATGTTAAAGGATCACAGATCTAGAAGAGAGTAGAATTTGATGCTGAAGTTTTAAAGATTTTAGAAACAGGGGCTAGGCAGTGGGGCAGCACTAATGTAACTGAACCCACATGAAAAGGTCTTGGGATCTTCCTGACTACACCAAACATATGTGCACATGCCTGTGATCTGGGTTGGGTGAGACTGGGGATGGATCATGGCATGAAGATCTTATTGCAGGCGCTTGTCTCTTTCTTTGTGTGTGTGTGTGTGTGTGTGTGTGTGTGTGTGTGTGTGTGTGTGTATATCAAAGAAGAACTAAATAAATTTTTTAAATATTTAAGTAAAGTTTTTAGAAATATCTTTGGTTCTTGCCCTGCCTTAGAAAGAAAATAGTCACATAGCAATTTAGAATTTTGAAAGAGTTTAGACAATCATCTTTTGTTTCTTTTTTCTAAGCTCTTTCAAAGTAAAATACTCTTTTAGTTGAGGAAATGAAAGCTATGATAAATCTGCAGCAAAGTATTGATTTTGAATTTCTCCATGAATTTCATATCAAGCTATAAAATCCCTACTAGATAATTGTACATTGAAATGTATGAACTTTCTTTAAGGTAAGCTTCCAAATACAAGATATCATTGTTTGCAAGAGACCTTTGAGACACAACTTGAAATTGTCTATACTTCAATTGTTGAACCCCAAAAATATCTATTTCAGCCTCCAGCCGGCCATCCCAGTACCTGCATTCAGGCAGCACCATCGCCTCCTAGCCCTTGTGAATAATGCCCCTGGGTTATGCTGATAACCGTGTGCAGTGGCCCTCACCTTTGGCGGCTGCATGCTCACTTTCATAAAATTGTTCTACCAAGAATAAACACTCAATAAATATTTATTAATTAACATGTAGTGTGGCCAGCAGGTAGCATGGTGGTTAAGGCACTGGATTCCACATAGTCAACCATGGCTGAGTCCCAGACTGGGCTAAGAACAGAGCAGATATTTGGCAATCTTTGCATTCATTTACTAAGGAGAGATAGCCAAACCAGATTTGTAATTTAAATCCACAGAGTGATAGTAGGCATTGACCATGCAAATACAATGATTTTTAAAATTCTGTTTTGCTCCTGGAGGAAGAATAATTATCACTAATAATTATTAATAATTATTTCAGTGCATAAAACTATATAAAGCTAAGTGCCTTTCTCTTAACAAAACATCCTTTCTTCCCTTTTTCAACAATGGTATGAAGTGGTATTATTACCACTGTTACTATTTTATGTTAGTATTAGTAGTACCCATTAGAAGAAATTGGGTATTGGAGAAGTTAAAAAGTTTGATAAGGTCACAATAAGTGGCATCATCAAAACTGAAACCCAGAACTTTTAACTAAAGCAAGACTTGTCATGTTCCAGCACACTAGGTCAAGCTCTATCTGAGACACTCTGCTTCCTACAACCTACTCTCTTATCACTTGAATGCAAGCATAATTAAAAGAGAATTAGGTTACTTGAAATAAATGTGATAAAGAAAACTGCCAAAAATAAAAGTATGCAAGTCATCTTCTTTTCTACTGATTTGAAGGTTTATAAAATGAATGGCATGGAATAAAGAGCCCAAAGGAGGCCTTTTTCATGAAAAGTCTTTTCCCATCTGGTAGATACCAGAAGCTGTAAGGGGGGCTGGGATAGAGAGGGGATTCAGGACAAAATTATTACAGACACAGAGAATGCATAGAAACAAAGGACATTACGTTATGAAATGGTGGACCACAGCAAAATAAAAATGTCATGGGCTAGTCAATATGTACTTCAAACAAACCTATTAGAGCTCTGACAAATGTGTACAACATAATGTAATGTTCAATTCTGAAAAGAATATATCTGTGATTTGATAATTATACACTGTATGCATGCCGTGAAAGTGCACTGCATCATACAATATATTTGGGGTAGAATACAGTTTTAATTCCTTTTAAGAAATGTTTTAGGGGCCAGGAGGTGGCATGGTGGTTAATAGCTGAACTTCCACACAGCTCACCACAATTGAGCAGCTGACTCAAGGTTTAAAAATCACATTGGGGGTGGAGATGGGGGGACCAGCAGATGGCATAATGGCTATGTTGCTGGACTCCTATGTAGTCAACTGTGGTTTGAGTCCTGGACTTGGTGGCTTAAACTCACACTGGGCGCATGTGTGTGCATGCCCAAGATCCCAAGAGGAGAGAATGGAGGACAAGGGATTACAGCATGGCCATACCCCCTGGGAGGGGGGATTTTTCGCTTTCTGTCTGTCTCACTCTGTCTTTCCGGCAAGCGCACACGCCCTATAGCAAAAATCTCTCCAAAAAAAAAAAAACAAAATCAAGTTGGGGTAGAGGCAGCAGATGGCATAATGGTTATGTCACTGGACTCCCACATGGCCATCTATGGTTTGAGTCCTGGACCTGGTGGCTTGCTTTCTCACTTTCCCTCGCTCTCTCTGGTAAAGAATAATGGTGAAGAATAAAATTAAAATTTAAAAAAATCTTTAAAAATTAATAAAACCTACCTACTTTAAAGAAAAGAAAAATACATCATGTCAGGATGTGTGTGTGTGTGCATGTGTATGTGTGTTTGTGTGTGTGTGTGTGTGTGTGTGTGTGCACGCGTCCCGAAATTCCCTACATGAGAATGGAGGACAAGGGACTGCAGCATGGACATCCCCTCAGGGGATGATTTCTAACTTTCCTTCTCTGTCTCTCTCCATCAAGTGTATGCACACTCTGGCAAAAACCTAAAAAATAAAAAATAATTTTAAAATTTAGAAAAGCATATTTTTCCTCTTTGGTTATTGGTAAGATTCAGGAAAAGGGATGGGAGTGGGGGCAGAACAGGACTAGAAACATGCTTTGAAGCCAAAACTTTTTCTAAAATCCTGGATTCTTACCTCTAAGTCCATCTTGAACCTCTCCCTACCCTCTCAGATCTCCTCATAGACCTCAACTCCCATGCTGCGTGTTCCCTCAGGAGTCATAGTGACTGAAGCTAGGAGACCAGAGAGAGCAGGATGCAAGCGTGAAGCTGTGACCTGATGTTGCAGCAGGGAGGTGCTTAGGAAAAGGAGTTGCAAAGCGGAAGAACAGAAGTGCTTTAACATGCGGCCAGCAATCGCTCTGATTCTCTGTGATTCCTCTTGCCTAAGCCTCTTCCAGCAACCCCTCAATTTAGCATCCTCTTTAGTGTTAGATCCTCCTACACTTGAGATGTCAGCCCTTTCATCCTTGGGCCCAAATTTATTTCCCAAAAGAATTGCCCAGCCCTGTCTGTCCCTCACCTGTTCCCACAAACTTTCCCTCTTTTTCTTGATTCCCAGGCTCAGAACCACATCCCCTTGTCCTGGCCTCCCCAGGCTATAGCTTATTCTTTCTTGGCCATTGTCCTCATCATCCTTCACATATGACTTGCATTCCTCCTGCACTTACTTCAATTAAAAGAAAAAAAAAAAGAAAGAGAGCCTTTTTAAAATGTTAGCTTAGTCATAATCTATATTATTATATCACATCTTTAGTGATGGGATATAACCAAAAAAGATGACAGTTATGCAGATGACTGAAGTTTGAGAAACATTGAGCTAATCCAAGTCTTTCACATTGGAAACAAGAAAACCGAAATCCAATGAAGCTACGAGAATTTCTCGAAATCTCGCAGCTGACTAGTGCCAAAGCCTGAGCTATCCTTAGCATTTCTGCAGCATGTTCCTGAAGGCGGAGACACATTCAGGTTCACTGTGGTTATTCAACACAGAGACATGGTGTGCCTGTTATAAAGAGGCACAATCTCCTCACCCATTCGGATATAGTTTATTATCTCTTAAAGAGTTCCCATCCTCTTCTAGTCCTTTTCTGTTAAAGTTTATTTATTTATTTCTCTCATAAGTGAGAGAGAGAGAGAAAGCAAGTAGCCCTCACGGAATCTCAACCCTACAGTCCATTCCCAGCCTCAGTCAGTCCTAGATCATGGACATGTACATGCCCAACAGATTCAAGAAGGTCTCTGGACATAAACTCAGAACCTTTTTATTTGGGTCTGCCTCACAAATTATTGCATTTAGCACTGCTCTACTGTCCAATCCCTATCCCCCCTATTTTCAATCAAAGCCTCAAATTACAGGAAAAAAAATATCTATCAAGATTTAGAAAAAAGAGATCTGGGTAGCAAAAAGTATCCCATGGTGGGGAAGGCTCTATTAGCATGTTTGAGTTTATGAGTATAATCATAATACACACACTGAACTCAAAGAGGTCTCTAGGTAATAGATCAAAGTAAAAAATGAAATCTGCAGATCAGCTCCATGACCTGGTAGTTAAAGCAACCAAATCCCACATGGCCCACTACATGGTTTGAGTCCCAGACCTGGGCACTTGAGAAATGCACCAAGCACATGTGACTACGTGCCCAAAATCCCAAAGGGAAGAAGAGATGAAGGAGAAGGGATTGCAGCATGATCATTCCCCATGAGGGTGCTTCTCTTTCCCCTCTCTCTGTTTCCCTGTCCATCTCTAGCAAGTGCACATTCCCTCTAGCATAGAGAGAAAGAAAGAAACAAACAAACAAACAAACAAAGCCACGCTTGTTTAAATGGTAAAAGACTAAAATCAGAAGGAAGTCATACTAGGGGTCTTTAAATGCAGAATGACAACATCTGAAGTTTTTATACAGAACTCCAAACACTGCAATCACTCCACAGTATGAATTTAATCAACACATTTCCTAAGATAAAGAAAGATAATAAAGACCTGCCCTCTAAGGCAGTCACTGTGTAAACGAACTTCAACTACTGGCCTGCTTTCTCAAGGTGAGTCAATTGCTTTGAACAAGGAATACAGGTTGTGTCCTGCAGAATAGAACTACTTAGGCTTATTCTGTGGATAAATACAAGTCAACATCTTTGGGTTCGCTAGCTTTCTTCCAGTTTGGAGTTGAATAAGCCTGCAAAATAAGCAGTGAAGAGAGGAGAGTTAGTGTGATATTATGAAGGCACAAGAAACAAGGCACATGGAGACATGGATTCCTTCCATGACCAAAAGCAAATAAAATTACAAAGGTATATAAAATAGAATTTATGAACATATTCACAGTAAGATACAATGGACTAATTTTACAGCCTTTCCTTCCTTCTTTTTCAACAAAACTACTCTCAGGAAAAAGCTGGGGCCCTCCTCTTCCTCTGCCCCCATCATATACTAACTGACCTTAGTCAAGTCACTTAAGCTTTATGAATCGCAGCCCTTCAACCTGTAAAATAAGATTATACTGGGTCAGCAGGTGCTGTAATGGTTAAGAACTGGATCCTATATGGCCAACTCCACTGTTTGAGTCCTGGATTCAGCTGCTTGAAAAACAGGGGCATGTATGTGTGTGCATCCTCAAAATTCTGAGAGGAGAATCAAGGAGAACTGATTGCAGCATGGCCATTCTGCCCCCGTCCCCACTCCCCAAAGGGGAGTGATCTCTCACTTTCCATCACTCTGTCACTCTTAGTGAGTACACATGCCCTATGGTAAAAATCTAAAAAAAAAAAAAAAAAGATTATACTGATATTACCATTCTATGAAAAGAATTAAATAAGATAGTACATCTAAAGCACTTAGCAATATGCCTGGAGTAGAGTAACATCTCAAAAAAATGACAGATATCATTTAATTATGATATAGAGCAATAACAGTGTTGCTAGAAAGTAACTTCAAGATTGCTAAAGTCAGCTCATACATGGTAGGAGACAAAGATAAAGGTAAAAAATCCAAAAGAGAAAAACATTCCCCTTTCTTTAGGGTTTTACTAAAGAATCATTCCAGGTTTAGGTATAGTCAGTAGTCGAGGACAAAGGTTTTGGGGTTTTTTTTCCTCGTAAGAGTGGACCCTGTGTTGACCTACATAGGGTAGGGTTGGCAGATTGATCAAATAAGAATATTGGAGAGCCAATTAAATTTGAAATTCAGATAAATAATTATCTTTGTAATATAACTGTTAGTTAAGTTATTTAAACATACATTTACTAAAAAAAAAATGTTGTACCTTTGAAATTCAAATCTAACTAGGAATACTATATTTTATCTGGAAATCCTAACAAACACCTGGATTCTAAAAATCAGAATCTAGATGGTATTCCCAGAGCAACCTTCAAAGACCACAGCTGTGGGAACCAGTAGTTAGCGTAATAGCTATGTCGCAGGACTCCCACGTAGTCGACCGCGGTTCGCGTCCTGGACCTGGTGGCTTAAAACTCACGCCGGGCGCATGTGCGTGCGTGCCCAGGATCCCGAGAGGAGAATGGAGGAGAAGGGATTGCGGCGTGACCATCCCCCCTGGGGGGTGATTTCTCGCTTTCTGTCTCTATGTCTCTTTCTGTCTGTCTGGTGAGCGCACGCGCCCTATAGCAAAAACCTCTCAAAAAAAAAAAAAAAAAAAGACCACAGCTGTGAGCCAAGGAACCAAGGAGGACATGTGAAGAAAATAGAATGGAATTACCTGCAATGGTTTGAATAGTTCCTTTTCTTTGCAATCAAAGAGACTTCACTACCAAAACACTTATCTTGTCTGTTTTAGTTTTCCCATCTTAAAAGAGAGTGAAATAATATCATAAGGCTGTTTATAAAGAGAAAATAGAAACTAAATGTGAAAGTATTGTGCAAACTAGGTTTCAGGAACTTCCAGGCAAAAATGCTAAAAATGCTACCTCCAGAAACACTGATAAAATAACAAGAAAGGGATATTTTTTAAAAAGACAAAAAAAGAAGAGAGAGAGAAAAAAAGAAAGAAAAAAAAAACAGAACCAAAATGACAGAAAGCAGACAACAGCAAGAGCAATCCCTCCAAGGTGTGAGGCAGGTAAGTGAAGCTGTCTTTGACCTCCTGAACCAGACCAGCTAAACACCATCAAGTTGCCTCGGTCAACAACAGATGGAGAATAATGCCTTAGCTAAGTTCTATTCAAATCCTTAACCAATGGAATATTGAGATAATATAAGACAGTTGTTTTAAGCAATTAATTTTAGGAGATTGATTGAATAGCAGAAGGCAGAATGAAATTGGCATAAAACCCCATAGAACACAGGTAAAGATAAATTTCTTACTAAACAATTGAAGAAGAGTGCTTAATGACAGTAGTCTTAAAGACTAAATGCAAAACAAGAGCCTCAAACACTGTGTAGCATAAGCTTAAAGACCTTACACCAGATCTGATCTGAAGGTCCCTCCAAATTATGGAGAGGCATGAGGATAAACTGCTGAGGCCAACCCCAGGTGGTAATAGGCAAAAGGGTAACTATATTAAAAATATTTGCTTAAATTCTAAAAAATAATATTATGAAAATATAACATTTTCCCAATACCTGTCAAATATTGCTACCTGAAGAAAGTTCCTTTGCTAGTACAAACAGAGATCCTGACTTTTAATAAAAGCATTATTGCTTTTTCTTCTTATGGACTGTATTAGGAAAAGACTATTTCTGTTGAAACTGACAGAATGCCAATTGAAACCAGCTTAAGCAAAGACAGAATTGTATTGACTCATGAAACTGAAAAGTTCAGACATGAAACTGACCCTCTCCGAGAATTTAAATGATGTTTTCACTCTTATTCTCTCCCTCTTTCACTGTGTGCTCTCACTTTCTTTTCTATCATACAGAGGCTTTCACTGTAAGATGTTGAGAGGTCATGACTTCAGATAGGATTAAATTATCCTAGATTCATAAACCCAGAAAAAAATTACAATTTATTTTCCCCAAACCCTTCTTATTTGTATTTAAAATCTAAGGAACCTAAGGGAAGGTCTCTGATTGGCCAACTTGCTCACATGTCTGCCCCTAGTTCAACCATTGTTACCACTTCACAGAGTAATATGATGGGCCAATGCTTCAAAAAGTGAGTTAATATAATTGGAATCCTCAAAAGAACCACTTGTAACAAAGGAATGACAGTTCCTACTAAAGATGGGAGAACAAGGCTATAAATCAGATGCAAGGTTAAAGTTACACAGGGCCAATTCAGAAAACATTTGTTTAATGCCTGGATAAAATAACTGACTTTGTTTTCAAAACTTCAATTTGAACCCTCACACTTTCCTTTTTAGATTTTTGCCATAGGGCAGATGTGCTTGCCAGATAGAAAGAAAGAGACAGAGAGAGGGGGGAAGTGAGAAATCACTACCCAGAGGGAATGGCCATGCTGTGATCCCTTCTCCTCCATTCTCCTCTCAGGATTTTGGGTATGCACACACACATACACACCCAGTGTGTTCTTCAAGGATTCAACCATGAAGTCAGCTATTTAGGATCCAGCAACTTAACCACCAGCCACCTGCTGGCCAAATCCTCACTCCTTTTTTTTTCTTTTTTTTTTTCTCTATAGGGCGTGTGCGCTCACCAAAAAGACAAAGAGAGACAGAGAGGCAGAAAGCGAGAAATCACCCCCCAGGGGGGATGGCCACACCACAATCCCTTCTCCTCCATTTTCCTCTTGGGATCTTGGGCACACACGCACATGCACCCAGCATGAGTTTAAGCCACCAGGTTCGGGACTCAAACTGTGGTCAACTACATGGGAGTCCTGTGACATAGCCATTATGCATCTGCTGGTCTCAAAACCCTCATACTTTTAACAGTTGCATAACTATTCATTTCTCATACCCTTGCCTTACTCTATCTTAGTCTGGGCTAACTGACCCATTCTAGACTTAGAAAATCATAATCCTGGAGGAGTTTTACACAACTTTCATATAACATAGAAGGTCAAGAAATAAACCTTTTAACATCACTCACCATTTCTGCATTCTGCACATGTACAGCAAAGGCAAAATACACACACAAGGATATATACTCCTTGAGAATGCAAAGTAAAAATATAGACAACAAAAATAATGCAAAAAGTGAATATATGTTTCACTCCTGCACAGCAGATTTTATTTCCAAGCTTTTCATTCCCTCCCAAAAACTGCAGTGCAGATTTTGCAAACACGATGGGTTATATAAGTAGGATTATGTACTCTTCATGCAAACTCTGAAGCCAGCTGTCCGTCCAGTTCTGTTTCCCAGATAGGAAAAAGTACTACAACCCAGTTTCAACACAACACTGGATAGATATTGGTAAATTCTGACTTTTTCATTTCATGTTAGAGAAAAATATGTTTGCAAAGCTTGTTCAACGAGACTCTCTTAATAAAGGCAATGGCATTTTAAACATATGATTATGGTTTTATAGTTATATATTCAGTGTATACATCAGAAACACATTAATATATTTAAATGTTATGCACTTGTTTCCTCCAAAAATCTCTAAGTTGAAGTTCTAATCACTCATATCCCAGAATATGAGGTGGTTGGAAACAGGGCCTATACCAGGGTAATCAAATTAAAATACAAGGATAGATCCTAAGCTACCATGATGGGTGTTCATATAAATGGTAATTGTAGAAACAGACGCACACACGGGGAGTCTCTATGTGAGGACGAAGGCAGAGAGCAGGGTGACGATCCCACAATCTAAGAACTACAAGCTAAGATTTCCAGCAAACTACCAGAAGCAAGGCAAGAGTCTTGAAATAGATTCTCCTTCACAGACCTCCGAAAGAACCAATTCTGCCAACAACGTGATCTTAGATTTCTAACCTCCAGAGTTATGAGATGATCCATTTCTGCTGTTTAAGCAACCCAGTCATGCCACTTTGTTATGACAGCCATAGAAAACTAATATTGTACATTAAGCAAGAAACATGTCAGAAACGAACAGGGGAATATGTTACCTCTGAGAACAAATTTAATCTTTAATTATGCATTCACACTCGAATAAAGATCTTAGCTTGTTCTCCCCACACCAAATAAAAATCAGAAATTAAGGTAATTGTCTCATAATACAGGCCCCAAATTTTATTCCATTATATTGTATTCAGTAAATTGTAAGAGGCCTTCAAAAATTTTATGAAAAAGTGCATATTATGAAAAACTGTGATGGATTTCACTTTTCTCTACTTTGTACCAAAATTAACTTATACTTTAATTCCATTTTTCCATGGACTTTTTGAAGTTTCCTCATAGATTCCTTCCTGGTCCCTAAATTATCCAAATAGTCTTAACCCTCATATTGTCTGGTCATTGTGAAGAAGACTAATCTCAAGTAAAAAGGTTTAGATCTCCTCTGACTAAAAGGTCATAATACCTTCATTTCTCTCTATCCTTTGGCCCATAGAGACGAGACCATCAAAAGACTGGGTTTTCCCTCTAACCTACAACTGCCTGCTAACTAACTTGGCCCTACTTCTAGGGCCTGATCAAGTCTTTTTTTCCCCAGTTCTATGTGACTTCATGTTTCTTCTTGTGCAAGTGGTGTGGGAGTGGAGATAGTGCAAGAAACAAAACCTATTAATAACAATCCCAAGCATCCATAACAGTGTATGTGTCAGATGAGGGTCAGGACTCGGTATCTTCCCAGGAACCTACCTAAAGTTTCTCAACATTTCTGTTTCAGATAATTAGCATCCCACCTAGCCAAGAAAAGGGATCAGAGCTTTAGTGTAAACATTATAAATCCAATATCCTTGACCCCACCCCCATGACTCTAACTAAGTTCCTTTTATAAGTCACTGTATAGTTTTGGTTTAATGTAAGGTCCCTAGCTACCTGTTTATTGGTCAGTCTGAACATAAAATGTAATCGTTTTATCAATAGGTAGCAAAAAACAGGATGCCTACAGGATTTGTCGTCATTCTAGGCTCAGTTAAAGTCACAAGCAGGCATACAAGTAAAACAGGGCTAGGGTTATTGCATCATTGAAGAAACAAGGATAGTAGGAGAAACATATGATCCTTTTCTTGTCTGTTAACTTTCTGTTAGAAAACTTAACTGTTCAACGAACTATAGAAGCCCATTCAGGAACACACTGACCACGTGCCCACAACTTATGCTTCAAAATGGCAAGCATCAAGTTGTGTTGAATGGGAGATGACGAACGTTTAGACAAGGCTTTGAGGTGCATGTGTTCTGGGCAGAAATAAAAATTAAATGCCACAAGGAACCTCTTCAATTGCAATCCCTTCTGCCTTCCCAAACCTCCACAATCCATTCAGCTGACTCTCCTTTTACTTTAGACTTGTTTGGTTTTTTTATCTGTCTGTTAAGCGTATATCTTTCTTTCATAAGTGAGAGAAACACACAGAGTGTTGGCCATCAGCAGGGGGCTGATGCTGCAGTCCAACCCCATCTGCCTTCACTACCATGAGTACATGCATGGTGGTGGGGAGGGGGTTCTTTTAGTGCCTCCTTTATAAGCTCCACCCTCTTGAGATTTGGCCCTTCATATTGCTTCTTTATTTTGAAACTCATTTCATAAAAATTACTCTGATTCATCCTATACCTCCACCTCTCCCTTGCCTCCATCCCTATAACTGAATTTCATTTGTTTCATCCCCATGACCCAGCACCAGATCACCAATTGGTGAATCAAAACCTTGGTTTGTTGCTGTTTTAAGCTTGCTCTATCCTAAGAAAGAGATGTTATTTTATCCCCAATGCCATTTCTTATTCATTGACAGAGGCTGCCTCAAGTGCTGTGTTATGAAGACATCTGAGATCTTAGCAATTAGTAGTATCTGCCATAGTCACTGAAGAAAGAAATGGAAAAACATCTGCTATATATTTTCCAACCCTCCACTGTATTACTAAATCCTGTGTTTTGGTTTATTTCCTCAAATACATGCACACGCATACAGTCATCATTTTCCAAGTTATTTTAGTTACATATTCTTAGATTTGGTGGTTGCCATGTGATCCAGGCAATTTGCCATGTAGTAACTGCCCGGTGTTGTAAGCTCAGATATTTGAAAATGGGGGTTGCAAATTCGACGTGTAAAAAGATAATAGTAACCTAACAAATTATAAAACATGAACGCATACACTTGTATTTATTAACCAGATAGCCTCACAAGATCCTGAATAAAGAGAGCACCACATGAGTCATTTTGATGAACCAGAAATGGAACAAGTTAAGAGCTAAAATATGAGGTGTGATCTGTGAGGTCAAGCCTACTGAAATGGAGGGTCTTTGTCAGACCAGTCTTAGAAATATCCAAGGAGATTTGATGAAAAAGGATGCCAAAAAGACAAAGGACTCAAAATCAAGTCTCTTTTTTTCCGTTTCTGAGGGTAGCTGCTGACTATAGAGAACATCTTGTGAAAGAGATGCTGTTAGACTGTCCCAAAATGGATAACCCTGAAACTGAGATCCACAAAAAGAAAAATCACATGAATTAAAGCTTCCGTGGTCTATCTTTAAACAGAATTTTGGGGTGAAAATCTATTTAAAACAAGCATTTAGAACAGCATCCTTTTCCTGGCATGATCATTATGTGCTTCATGTTGGCAGGAAGACTTCATTTCCAGTGATATTTTCCAATTGTTAAAATAAAAAAAGTCCCTGGCACTTTCTTTGCAATCCATAATTTTATATTTTTAATTTAGATAACTCAAGTGTCTCAAAGCAGAAATAAACTGCATATTCATGAGTCCTGATTTGCTGTAATCATTATTTCTGGGGCTTTGCATCAGTGAAGACTGAAAGTACTTGAGTCCTTGTTCTTAGGCAATTATATCAGATTGGTGCAGAGCTGAGGGAGTTGGGAGACCCCACTTTGTTTTCTCTTTGAGAGGCTCTATTGGTCTATCTGAGGTCAACTTTTCTTGCTCCCAAACAGCGCTGATAATTAGTTGCTTCAACATTGGCAGAAGAGATAAAAGTCTATGTAATATGTTAACGAGAGAATTGTTAACTTTTCATCAATCAGCCTTTGGTCATAGACAGCAAAGAGAAAACCAGAGGAAAGCAGCATATATTAAAGTAAGCTGAGCAAAAAGTAAAGGAACTTTGGAAATATATGCCAACACACAGAAAGACAAAGTATTGCATAATCTCATTTATATGTGGAATCTAAAAAAGACCATTTCCTAGAAACAGAAAGTAGAAAGATACATAGCAGAGACTGCAGATGAGGAGGAAGGATGGGAAGGGGAAATGTCCACCGAAAGACCTACACTTTCAGTAGTTTCAGCCATCTATTGTACTTTATGGAGATGAGTTAAAAATAACCTATGGTATATTTCAAAATTCTAAAAGAGTAGATTTTTAACATTCTCATCACAAAAAAATAATGTTAAATCAGTGAAATAATGGATTTGTTAATTACCTGGATATATAGATCAAAATATTTCATGCCCCATAAACACAATTACCATTTGTCAATTTAAAATGTTAAATAAACATAGGGACTAGCAGTTAGTGTAAAGGCTCTGTTGCTGGACTCCCCTGTACTCGACCACAGTTCAAGTCCCAGACCTGGTGGCTTAAACTCATACTGGGCAGGTGTGTGTGTGTACCCAAGATCCGGAGAGGAAAGTGGAGGAGAAGGGATTGCAGCACAGCCAGCCCCCTTGGGGGATGATTTCTCGCTTTCTGTCTCTCTGTCACTCTCTTTCTGGCGAGCGCACATGCCCTATAGCAAAAACCTCTCCAAAAAAAAAAAGTTAAATAAACATTATTTTAACTAAAAAAGAAGAAAGTGCATGCCAACAATATGTTGTGTATAAATATGAATTCAAGAATAAAAAAAATCGAAACATGGTGCTAAACTATAATGCATCGGCCCAAGGCAGGCCTCTGTACTTGGTTGATAAAACTGGCTTAAAGAAGTCTCTGTAGGTACTGAACTGCAATGTAGCCTGATATACACTAACAGAATAATATATCCTAGTAACCTAGCAACTGAGCCTCAGCCAATTACAGCAGCCGACTCTCCTTAGCCAATCAGAGGCTGAAAGCTGCTAAACAGGCTCTTATAAGTCAAAGGTCAATTGTAGCCAATTAAGTTGACTTTATAAGACACTTCCTTGGTCTCTGGTTATAAATACAACCTGCACTGTGGCAGAACAAAATATTTTAAACCAATTTTTATCAGTTGTCAGGGCTCTAGAACATATCTCATGCCTCAAAACATTCTTTCCTCTGAAGGTCTGTTGGGAGATTTCAATGACATTAAAGTAATGCATATAGCATAGTGTCCAACACTATATATACTACATATATACTACATATAAAATAGTACAATTTCAATATACAATATGTATATAGTATATATATATATATATATATGTATATATATATATATATATATATATATATACTGGATCAGCAGTTGGCATAATGGCTATGTCACTGGACTCCCATGTAGTCGACCACAGTTCAAGGCCTGGTCCCAGTGGCTTAAACTCATGCAGGTGTGCGCTTATGCCCAGGATCCCAAAAGGAGAATGGAGGATAAGGGATTGTGGCATGGCTATCTGCCCTGGGCAGTCATTTCTCATTCTCTGTCTCTGTGTCTTTCTGGCTAGTGTATGTGCTGTATAGCAAAAACCTCTCAAAGAAAAAAAAAAGAAAAAAAATATATATATACACATACACACACATATATATGCCTGATTTCTCTTACATTTTTTTTTCCTTCTAGCTAAATATCTTTTCTGTTTTTAAAGACTTCACAGCTTCCCTTAGCTATCATTACAGACTGTGACAAGTATCCTATTTGGGTAGTTCTCCCAAAAGGATCATGGCAGAAGAGATCTCTAGGAATTATCTATCCGTTGCCTGCAATTGGGCTTTCCTTAGAGATGGAATAAAAGAAGGAGCACAAACCAGGGTCCCTAATCTAGCTCCACCATGTACTACCTGACACTGGGCTCTCTAACCTCTACTTACTTCATCTACAAATGGGGTGAGGGGGATGGTACTAAAATAATACCTACATCATAGATTCCTTTTTAGAATTAAAAGAGAGGAACTATGTAAAGAGCTTACCACAGCACAGACATCCCCAGCCAGAAAGAGACGCATCCCTTGCCTGTGAGGAAGAAGCCCCGGTGCTGGCTGTGTAGACCACCAGCGCCTGAGCAAGGCCTCCGGGAGTAAGAGCATCCACAGGCCCCAGCAGGAACGACAGCGGCTGCCCGGCCTCGCAGCCCTGGGAGCACACTGGACCACAGCCGCCCAACCCGAGGGTCAAGGCGGGCTCAGTCCAGGCAGGCCTGTACCCTGTCCTCTACCTTGAGGCTCCAAGCAGAGGGACAGCGGGAATCGGCACCCCAGACCCTGCAGCTGGGGCAGTTCCCGTCAAGGTCTGTGGCGCATACCTAGCACACAGGCCACAAGTCGTTCTGGGGCGAATCGATTTTCCCAGGAAGCCGCTGACCCCCGCCCCAGGCCGTAGAGGAGACGGCGCCCCCGAGCGGCGGCGTGAAGAAACTGCACCTATACCGCCCCGGGCATAAATGACCAGAAATCCTAGCACCTGCTCCTTCACCAGCGCCGGTTCTAGCAGCTGCAAATTGCCTGGACAGTCAGAACAGACTTGCACTTCCCGAGCCGGCCCTCGGCGCCCTGCAGACCAGCGAGGCCCATCTGGTAGACCTGTTTGCCGACACCAGCCTGTGCGCCATACATGACCGGGCGTCGCGATTCTGCCCAAGGATCTGCAGCTGGCACGCCGCGGTCTAAGGGAGCGCCCCTAAGAGCCTATCGTCGTGCCCCATGTTTCACTCTCAAGAAAAAGACTCGAAAGGGTTGTTTTCTCTTGTTGTTGGTAATTTTTTTTTAAGTTTTTTGTTGTCTGTTTGTCTTTATCTAAAGAATCGAAGGATGCCTAGACGTATGATTGTGAGTGGAGAAATAGGGAACAACAATCAGGTTCTAGCCCTTTCCCATTTTATTTTGTGTGAGTTATTAATTCGGAAGCGGGTACCTAGGATATTGCTGCAAGTCCAGGACTTTCAGTCAACAAGTTTGCACAGTTCCATTTTACAGCAATTTTAAATGAACTGGTTCGATTCTTCTAGATAATGCCACCATTGGGATTTTTTTCTAAAACGAATTTCTTATTGATGGCACTAAAATGGTGCTTGTAGCATTTTCATTGTATTAATACAATAGATTCTATCCATTACTGTAGAGTTGTCCTACATGCAAGTACATGTTTGCAATGTTCCCTGTCTTTTCTGCTGCCTTATAAATTTGCTATTAAAATACATTAAACTGGAGCTTGCTGGTGGTTAAGGCACTGGACTCCCACATGGCTTATCAAGCCTTGTACAGGGCTGCTTGAAAATCATACTGCGTGTGTGTGCATGTGTCCATAATTCCAAGAAGAAAGTGGAGGAAAAAAGATTGTGGCATGGTCATCCCCTTCCCCTCACCCTCCCCAGGGGTGGTGACTTCTCATTTTCCCTCTATTTCTCTGGTGAGCTCAGGCACCCTATGGCTAAATTAATTAATTAATTAATTAAAAAGTTACTTAAAAATACATTAAGTTTTTTGGAAAAAAAAATACCACACTGAACAAAGTAAAACTTCTTTTCTGCAATTATTTCGCAAAGGTTTCATGGCTACATCATTCAGGTCCAGAATCACTTTGAATCAGCAGCGAGGCTCCACAGAAAAACTTCAATTTTCAGATGGAGTGGAAGCCCAGAAAGCTAAAGTCCCCTTCTAGAGGTCACATAGACCATGTCATCAAAAATAATTGTGTGTCTGGAGACAAATGCTCAGCTTCCTGCAGTAGCTCTAGTCTACATCTCTAAAAATCTGATCACCTGCACCTATAAATTATTTTTTTCCTGTTTATTTGTCTAGGAGAGATATATTACCAGCATATATGACACAATAGTATATTTACCCATTGACTGATAGAATAATATTTACAAAGAAAATAACCTTTTCTATTGTTGAAGGCAAGAACTGTTTAACTCTTATCTGTACCCCAGGCCAGCAGGTGGTGTGGTTAAGGAGCTGGATCCCACCTGGCTATGAATTCATTGTTTAACTCCTGGACCTGGCTGCTTGAAAAACACACCAGATGCTTGTGTGTGCATGCCCAAAATACCGAGAGGAGAATGAAGGAGATGGAACTTCAGTGTAAATATTGTCCTTGTAGGTGATTTCTCACTTTGCGCCTCTCTCCAGGGAGTGCTTGTGTCTTACAATAAAAACCTGGGAGGGGGGGAAGACTTAGTAAAATGTCTTATAATAAGGAGTCATTAAATTAAAAAAAAATGGAGAATTGTTTAATTTTTTTGGCTCCCTTACTTTTCCTTGATTTCTTCCTTGTCATGCTATTTACCATAGAGCTTTTTTTTTGTTTTTTGGTTTTTTTTCCTCACCTCTGAACCTTTACCCTTGTTCTTCTTCTCCCTGGACTGTTCTCCTCCATTGCTTCAATGGGCTGGCTCCTTCTAATCCTTTGGTTCTTAGCTCGAAAACTGCTTCCTCACTGAGGACACCCTGATTCATCCTTTGTGAACCCCTACGTAGTTATTATCTTGCACAGCTAGGGGCTCCCTTCCTTGTCCCCATCACATGAGCATGTGGGTGTCACAGAAGCTGTATGAAAAAAAGGAGTTTAGCTATGTTGATCACTGCTATGTGCCGAGCATTGCACCCGCAACTGAATAAGCTCAACAAATATTCATTGGAAAAGTGAACATAAGAATATAAAGCAGAGACCCAAAATGAATTTTTCATCTAATATTAGGAATACAAGAACTGACTCCTACTTGTCTTAAGTTAGAATTAGAAAATGTGGATTCAGATCACTTGGTTTTCTTTCTTCATAAAAATTAACCAATTGTTCCAATTCATTTCAAGGTACAACTTTAGCAAGTCAATGTGTTTTAAAGACCTCCCTCTCCAACCTGAGGCTTCGCCTTGATCCTAGGTGACTATTAAGATCCCTAAAGTCAAGATTGGTTATTACACTGGACTTCTGTGTTTCTTTTGAAAATTGAGCCCCACCTGCTACCCCAAAATCGGCACTTATGCTTCTGTTCTTTTTTGTTTGGCTACAGAGAAAGAGCAGGTCTATTTTCAGGACAATGACTAAAACAGTATCTTCCCCCCCCATTGTTCCCCAAAATTAATCTTTCTATGTAAGAGAATCAGAACTGACAGACCATTATAGCAATACAGTACCCAGCTGACAATATTGACTGAACAGCAACTAACTTGTTTATTTTCTGTTGACTTAATAATACGACAGGCACCAACGGAGCTTGCTGTCTTACTTTTTAGTACTTAATTCTATCATAATGCTTAACTACTAGCACACTGGTCGTGTAGAAAGAGACATAAGCTACAGGAAAACCTCACCCAGGGCTATTTTGAGGCTATCTCAATGTCAAAATCACTCTTACAAGGAGAGTTTTCTCCCTCTCGTGATATCAGTCATGAAAACGTACCCCAAATCTCTCATTAAGTTTCCTATAAAAATATTCTTAAACATCTTACAAATTCTGTTTGTTAAATTATTTAGCTCTATGTAACATATTTAATTTATATAAGCAATCATCCCAAATACTAAGAAATTCTTATGAGGTGAGATTTTTTTTCAAAGAGAATGAAATGTTTGTCACAGATGGACTTCAAATGATTAAAATTGACAAAATATTATGTTTTCTGAATATTTGATTTAACATTTGTTCTATTATGATGTTTGCTCTTACACTTTTTAGTCAATTTAAACTGCTTTTTCTTTTTGAAACTGTTTTTTTTTTTCTAGAAAAGCCCTTTACGAAGCTTATAGGCCCTAATCTCTACCAGTAATGCCTAGTAGATAAATCAGCCCTACACATGTATAATCCATGCAAAAGTCGGATTTAGAAGTGTACGCTTTCAATAATCATTCTCAAGTAAAACTGTTGGTGGGTTGCCCTGAAAATATGCACTACAGTAAAATAAATAAATGGAGAAATGAATAGGTTACTCCCCCCCCAAAAAAAAGAAGGTAAATAATTTTTGGACAGCCCTAAATATAGGGTCTACAAAATAGAAGGTACTCACAGATTTTTATTGATGTGAGTTTCTATCATTTAGAGTGACCCAGATATATCATCAGTTCTTACACCTAAATCAAATACCCACAACACCTTCTTTCGGTGGTATAAGTTACCTCCTGGGGCCTACTCTCTGGCATGGTGACTAAGGCAACCAGATCCCACATGGCTGACAGTGCAGTTCAAGTCTCAAACCAGGCAGCTTGAGAAAGAAACATGCCAGGCATTCGTGCCCAAAATCCGACCCCCCCTAAAAAAAAAAGAGAGAGAGATGAAGAAAAGGGATTGTGGTGTGACCATTTCTTATGGGGGTGGGGTTCCTGTCTCTGGTGAACACACACACCCTCCAGCACACACACATACACACACATGCAAAGAAGTTACTACCTTAAAATATTTTACTTTACCCTGAACTTAGGTTTATCTTGTGTCTAAGTACGTGGAAACTTCTATTATGCTAGAAACTCTGCAAAAGTCGTTTTAATCAGTTTCAATGAAATGGTTCATATAGGAAACATTCTCTCACATACATGCTGAAAGACCTAGTTGCCAACGTTTTCTAAGAAGGAGCATGTGGCTGCAAATGAGAAGACGTAATAATCCAGGATATGATCTATCCATATTTTTATTCCCTAACAGTTCAGTATTAGCATTTGATGTAATTTGAAACAACCTTTCTAAATCACATTGGTGATTAGGTAATTTTCCTCTTCAGCTATCCAATTTTTCTGAAGCTCATCTCTTGAATTGAGTGCATTAATATTAAAGTTTACAAAATAGCAACCTTGGAAAAAAATGTATGCTCTGACTTTTCCCCTCTCAGAAGTGATTTCATCGGTGACCGCAGCTATCAGATGCCCAATCGGCTGAATAACAATGATGATAGTTCATATTCATTGCACATTTATGATATACCAAGGCTGCGCCAAGCACTTTACATACATTACCTTATGTAATTCCTGCATCAACAAAATATGAGGCTGGTATTATCGTCTACATTCTATAGCTGAGGGAACTGAAGCTCATATAAGGTAAGTGACAGGAAGTCCCACAGCTGAGAAACAGTGAAATGGGAATTCAAAGCCAGAGAGTCGACCCAAAAGCTCACACTCCTAACTACTTTTTTCTTAAGTGGTTAGTGCACTGATGTGCTTGCTGATTATTTCACTGACAGGCACAGGCAACATTCTAAAAGATGATTTTTTTTTTTCACTAAACCAACTACTTTAACTTTGTGATGATGACAAGAAAACTAAAGCCTGAACTTCCAGCAACTGAGCTAATTATTTCTTATTGTCAGTTATTCAAAAACTATTTAATTGGTAGTGAATACAGATAAACATTTCTGATATGGGGTGGGGGGGGGCAGTCATCTTCATATCAGTGGCATCAGCTTAAAAGATGCACTCTAAGAAAGCTGCAGCTTTTTATCTTCAAAGTAAATATTGATTGAACTGCTTTTTTCCCTCTAACTTTTGAAAAAGATGTGGAAAGAGAATAAAAGGGTAAACTCATCTGAGAACATGATCAAGGAGGAAAGGAAAAAAATGGATCTCTACTGTCTGTGCTCCTTGACTTTACACAATTAATTTCTATATTTTGATATCTATTTGAGCAACTCCATTTGACTTGGGTAACTCGTCAAGGAAAGTGATACCCATAGGCAGGGAATATTCCTTTCCACTTGGCAAAAATCTGTATTGTCTTCTGAAACCTTCTTTTAAACCCAAGCAAGAGAAGTACCAAAATGTTCGCCAAAATTCAATGAAACTTTTCATCTACATTTTCTGATCATATAACATCTCTCACTTTCTTGCTCTCTCTCTTTCTCTCACACATACAAAGTGGCCTTTATTTACTTATTTACTTAATTGTATGTGCACTTATGAGCTTCTGTGATTGTGGGGAGCCAAGGAGACTTGAGGAATGTGTAAGACGTGACCACTAGATGGAGACCAAGGTTATTGTCTGGAGCTAACCTTGGGTGACTGAATTGTTATGTGCAGAATGTTCCAAGTATTGTTACAACAACCTGATAAACTCAGCAAGGACTTTTGAATCCCATGTTAAGGAAGCCAAATGTTTCTGTATAAAACACAGCTATAAACTTAACTCGTGGCTGACCAGTATTGACTGGCAGACCTCCCGTTTCTATCCTGTCTTCTTGTCTTTTCTTTAATCCTTGCCCCCCCAACACAGGAACTGTTCACCGTGGGCAGATCCAACATATGATGCCAATATTTATTCATCTCTACATGCATTCATCAAAGACCTATTGTTTTGCCCTTGGCAAGAGGGACAGCACCAAGTATAGACAATGAATAATCTTTTTTTTTTTTTTTTTGAGAGGTTTTCGCTATAGGGCGCATGAGCTCAACAGACAGACAGAGAGAGACATAGAGACAGAAAGTGAGAAATCACCCCCCAGGGGGAACGGTCACGCTGCAATCCCTTCTCCTCCATTCTCCTCTTGGGATCTTGGGCACGCACGCACACGGGCCCAGCGTGAGTTCTAAGCCACCAGGTCCGGGACGCGAACCACAGTCAACTATGTGGGAGTCCAGTGACATAGCCATTACACTAACTGCTGGTTCCCGACAATGAATAATCTTTAATTGTTATTGGACTTTGAGGATCTTTAGTTAAGACTTTTTTTTTTTTTTGAGAGGTTTTTGCTATAGGGCACATGCACTCGCCAAAAAGACAGAGACCAAGAGACAGAAAGCCAGAAATCACCCCCTAAGGGGGATGGCCATGCCTCAATCCCTTCTCCTCCATTCTCCTCTCGGGATCTTGAGCTCACACGCACACAGAGTTTAAGCCACCAGGTCCGGAACTTGAACTGCGGTTGACTACATGGGAGTCCAACAATGTAGCCGTTACACCATTTGCTGGTCCCGAGGAGATAGTTATTTTTTTTTTAAAGGAAGAGAACTAACCTTTTTTTAGAAGGTTTTGCATTAGGGCACATGTGCTCTCCAGAGAGAGAGAGACAGAGACAATGAGAAGGAAAGTAAGAAACTACCCCCAGGAGAGGTGGCCATACCACAATCCCTTCTCCTCTATTCTCTTTCCAAGATCTTGAACTTGCATGTGCATGCACCCAGCATGATTTTCAAGCCACCAGGCCTGGGACTTGAACCACATGGGAGTCCAGTAACATAACCACTACACCATCTGCTGGCCCCAAGATCTAACTCTCTGAGCACCTACATGCCAAGCTGAGTGATCTCTGTTTATTCTCTGAATTAGTCATCTCAATAACCTCATGATGTCAGTGCTATTAAGTTTTTCTTTTGTTACTTGAGGTTAACTAAAGCTTAGAAAAGTCAATTAATTTACCACAGAGTTAGTGACAGAACTGCTATACTATTACTAGTAGATGCTCATATGAGAGGACTTCAAAAAGTTCCTGGAAAAATGGAATTGAAGTACAAGTTTATTTTGATGCAAAAACATTTTGAAATCCATGAATAGTTTTTTCACAATATGCATTTTTTATGAATTTTTAGAAGATTGTATATATTATATAAATTAAGCATTTATTCAGGACTAGGAATTATCCTAAACACCTTATATAGATTATTTTATTGATTCATTACTCTCCTTTTACCAATGAAGAAACAATAGTGTAGGGATGTTAAATTTTCTGAAGTGACCCACACTAGAAGGTGGTAAAACTGGGAGATAAGGACTATAATACCAGTTTTTCTTTTTATATATTTTTTTCTTTTCTTTTTTTTAGAGGTTTTTGCTTTAGGGCTTGTGTGCTCAGCTGGAGAGAGACAAACAGAGTGAGCAAGAAAGTGATAAATCACTCCACAGGGAGGATGGCCATGCCACAAGCCCTTCTCCTCTCTTCTCCCAAGATCTTGGACACACACGCATGCACATGCACCTGGTGTGAATTTCAAGTCACTGGGTCCAGGACTCCAACCACCTTCAGCCATATGGGAGTCTAATGACGTAATCTCTATGCCATCTGCTGGCCCCAATCAGTTTTTCTTTCTTTTTTTGTTTTTTTTTAAAGAATTATTTATTTATTTCCATTTGTTATTGTTATTTTTTTTCTTTATTTGATGAGAGAGAGAGAAAGGGAAAGTGAGAAAGCAAGCCACCAGGTCCACGACTTGAACCATGGTTGGCCATGTGGGAATCCAGCGCCCTTATCCACCACACCACCTGCTGGTCCCACCAGTTTTTCTTAATAACTCACAGATTCAAGTCTGACCATGCTGAAACCTGCACTTGCAACCTCTGTAACACTGAAAGATAATATATGGTGCCCATGATTATGGTAATACAGAAAGTCTGTGGGAAAATGAAATTAAAGGACAATTTAATATTTGTGCAAAAATATATAGTGTTTTTTCATAATAAATGCATACCCTGAACTTTGGGAAGATCCTTTGTATAGCATTCTTCCTGGTCAGGAAGAGGAAGCAGGCCAGCTTGAGGTTTAGTCAGCCATTTTGAAATTAAGAAAAGCCTTCAACAAGAACTATCTAACTAAGTGCTGAGTCAAAGGGAGGTCTGAGGAATGATCAGATAGATGAGAAACCAGGAAAAGGTATTTAATTAAATCATGAATCAGGATAATTACTCAGGGGAAAGGGATTGACTCTGAGTGTAGTGAGGAATGATTTGCAGATGCTCATATCTTGTATCTATAAATACGGAGACTATGTTGAGCTTGTCTAGACAGTTTGGAGGTGTTTGCTGATTGTCATCCTGTAACTGGTTACAGAAATAAACTTCCTTCCTCTCCAGCCTCTGCCTCTCATTTCATTGATCATGAGAAGCCCAGTCAGACTTGGTTGGCCAGTAACAATGGGATACTAATGAAAAAAGAGGATTTGAGGATTATGGTTTGTTTCAACAGTTTAAACATAACGCAATCATAGTACCTCCCGACGTCAATCTACAGATTATATTCTGAAGTCATATAATTCAGCAGAGAAACAGGGCTCCACTGAAGTACAATTACATGACCACAATTCACCACCTTTTTTCCCCTATATACAACAAAGGAATAAGTGACTAACAGTATCTAATACAGAATAATACTCGCAAACTTTCAGCAGTGTATTCCATAAGTTCCATGATAACAGAAACTAGGTTCATTTTTACTCAACTTTTTGTTTCAAAAGCCCTCATAGGGGCCAATAGGTGGTATGGTGGTTGGGGGGCTGGATTCCCAGATGACTGACCATGGTTCGAGTCCCAGACCCAGTGGCTTGCTTTCTCACTTTCTTCTCTCTGGCGTGTGGGCACTCTCTTGCTATGTCTCTCTCGGGTCAAATTAAATAAATAAATAAATAAAGCTAAATAAAATAAATTTTGAAAAAATACCACTCATAGTGATTGGTATACAGCAGCCACCCAGTGAATGGTTTTTAGATAAATGTTGAAAAATCCTGTCTTGGAGTATTTCTAGAGCTGCGACTAGGAGGGAGCAAATAAAGCTCCTGTTCTGGTACAAAAATTTAAGAAGCCATAAACAATTTAAAAATTAGAAAATGTCCTTTTTCTTCAAGCTCCAATATGGCTCAGCACTGTTATCCTGTCCTTATCTAGAATTTTGGTGTTTTGCTCATCATGGGTTATTTTGCATTGATTTTTTACCAGCCCTAATTATCTTCTTTCTGTCACTTTTCTGCCATTTACTTTGTTTTGTCAAATGTAAGTTCTTGACATTTTTTCTGAGACTCAGTTCCCTCATTAGTAAGGTTGGAATAATATTTAAGTATTATACTGTTGTGGGAGTGACTGAAAGAACATGTGTAAATCCTTGACTCATCTATGTTGGCATATAATTGTACTCAATAAATATTGCTTCCCTCTCCTGCACGAGCAGTGTTCATTAAATCTTTTCTTTACATAATTAATCATGTCACTTAACTTTCCCCCCACAAGATCAGTCAATCCTTATAGTATCTACCATTCAAACTGGCTATTTCTCCTAACAAGATATTCTGAATATATGACACCAAGATTGTAGTTGATTCAGATAGAAAAAAAATGTAGTCAAATATTGTTTTATAGGTGAGGTAGACCAGAACCGTTTATGGTTTATATGTTGTGGGTTTTTCCAACCTACCAGAGAGATTCATTTCAGATACAATAGAAGCTCTCTTACCAGACTCACTGCATTAGAGGAAATTCTAGCTCCTCTGCAAAACATACTGACTGGTAGCCAGGATATGATGAATGTCTTAGGCTTTTGTAACCTAGAATGCCCACATACTTCCATTGCTTACAGCTGAGCTGTATGCTTACTAAGAGTGGACTTGTAATTAGTAAAATTAAGTATAGTTAATAAAAATGAGGGCAAAAAGGATGTAAAGTTGCTATTTCTATAGGAGCTTAATTTCTCTGTACTTTGGAACCAAAGAATCATAATTCTAATATTTCACTGGAATCACTTATTTTATATCTAAATGATTTTGTTTTAATTGCCAGAGGTACAAGTACTTATCAGAGAGAGAGAGAGAGAGAAAGCAACCCCGAGTGAGATGTGGTCACATTTTAATCTTTTTCTTTCAATCTCTCCTGTCCATCAACATCTTGGGCATGCACACACAAGTTGCCGGATCCAGGATTGGAACCATGTCAGCCATCTGGTTCTCAGTGCACAGCACTTAATGACTGTGCTATTAGTTGGCCCTACTTCTAAATCTTAATTAACTAACGTCGGTAATAAATACAGGAGAGGCTAAAAGGTTATCCCTGTAAATAAAACCAATACAACTTCTAATGTTGGAATATAGAGAACAGTTATTTAAAAACCTTGTGTAGGATTCCTAACTGACCACAAAACTTGGAGTTGAATGTAGCCCTAATTTTTAATAAACCTACTAATCCCAATGACTATTCCTCAAGAATTTAGTGAGTATTCTACTGCCAGTGTTTCACTGACAAGGTAACCTAACCTGGGTTCCCCATTCACTTTTAACCTTTCAGTTGTGTGATCTTGGGCTCATTGCAAAACCTCCCTGACTCTGTTTTCTCCAATGTAAAATAGGGGGTGTGGGGGGGTGATAACACTTACTTCATGGGTATGTTGTGAAAATTAAATGAAACAATTTATATAAAGAGCCTGCCTTGTGGTAGTTACCCTTCTCTGCCTGAGGCAGTGCCCCCACGGGTTTAATTAAAGCTTTGGCTCTCTGCCTCTCAGTGAACAAAAAACTTTGAGTGTCATAATTAATGGAAGAAGTCCAAAAAAATAGAATGTCAAAACCACACGCAGGGTAGAAACCAATGAGTTGGCATCCTTTTCAAACTCCTAAGCTCATTTTTACCCTAAATTTAGAATTTTCTGGGTGCTTGAAAAATAGCACGAGACTGCCATCTAGTGGTTAAACTGATGAAAGCCAAACCTTTGTATTTAAGATAGGGCTCTGTGAACCCTTTCAAAAGACACCCCTAATTTAAAACAAAACATAAGAAACAAAACAAAAACCCCTCAACACAGACTTGATTGGCAGAAATCATCACCTTTCTTTTATTTTTCTTTTTTTTAGAGGTTTGTGCCATAGGACACATGTGCTTGCCTGAGAAAGAGACAGAGACAGAGAGGGAATGTGAGAAGTCTGCTGGGATGGGGGGAGGGATACGGGGGTGGGGACGGGGAGGATGGCCATGCCACAATCCCTTCTCCATTCTCCTCCTGAGATCTTGGGCACGCATGCATATGCGTCCAGTGTGATTTTCAAGCAACCTGGTCCAGGACTTGAACCCTGGTGAGCCATGTGGGAGTCCAGTGATGTAATCACTATGCCATCTACTGGCCCCAGCACCACCTTTCTTGATCAGAACAACAAAGCTGCTGCCACAGACATACACATTCTTAGAGTCTTCGACTGGCTGCCCCACCTTCCCAGCCGGGATCTTACCGTTCTGTCCCCCACCCTGACAAAACCCACTCTCAGCCTATTATTCCATTGAAAAGCACCAGATTAATTTACATTACTATTTTATTAAACACACACATTTCTGCAAAGTCATTCAGGGATTTGCATTTTAATTCGATTCATTTAGATTCTGTTCTGTATTTCATTCTATTCTGCAGTTGAGGATACAATTCCTTAAGGCAGTGTCTCTCAAATTTCAGTGTGTGTCTAAATATTCTGGAGGAGTTTTGAAGACTTAGACTACTGAGCCCCGTCACTACACTTCCTGAAAATGTGTGTCTAATGAGTTCCCAGATGATAGGATATCACTGGTCTGGAGACCACACTTTGAGAACTACGATTGCTTTGGAAAACAAGCAGTTCATGACGGGACAGCTGATGAGGGAGCTCATTTGTAAAGGCACACCTGTGTGGACCTTTCTGATGTCGCACCTACATTTCTGAAATTCATCTATTCTCTCCCTCTCCATTTTTGTACTTGAGGCAACCACCCCTCTCCTTTCCAAAAGCAGCCTTCTTCGGGTTTTCTCCCTTTCCAAACAGGTTCCCCACATGCAGATTGAAGTACTCAAAAGTATGTCACCATCAAACCCTATCAACAGCTTCCCATGGACCTTGGAACCAAAATCAAGCATGTCTTTTAAGACCCTTTATAATCTTGCTTCGTTTCCAGCCCCAGTCTAGCCAGGCATGTACCATGTACCTTATTATGCTCTTTCTAATCCATTGGTTCTCAGATGTGGACCCCACACTCACAGCATCAGCCTCTTCTGAAAACTTGTTAGGAAGGCACTTTCCCACCCTCCCAGACCTGCTGTATCAGAAACTCTTAAGGGAAGGCCCAACCATCTGTGTTAATAAGTCTCCAGGTGACTCTGAATCAGCCAACATTTAAGAACCTCTGTTCCGGCCATTCTCCACCATTTCTCAAGAATGCCATAACTTCTTTCTTGCTGCCACAGTTTTGAACATGTCTCCTCCAGACCATTCCAGCCATATCCCCTTTAGCAACATAACCCTTTGTTGTTACTGGATCTCTGTGCTCATGTCACTTCCTCTAGTACAATTTCCCTGACCACTGGTCTAAGCTCTGGGCCCATCTTAAGACTTTCACAGCATCCTGTGTTTCCCTCCTCCCTCCAGTCATTGCCATAAGAAATGTAAGTCAGGTGTTTACACCCAGGGTGCTGTCTGCTTTGTCCTACACTCAGTGTACCTCACATGTCCAGGGCAAAGGCTTGGCTCGCACTAGTGTTTGGTATTTATGGAATGAATGAATGAACAAACAGATGAATAAGTATCACATGAGCAGTTGCCCTCTCCACCTGACCCTTTATATAAGACACACCGGAGATGAATAACTGTGAGTAAGATGTTTTCCAGTTCAGAGATGTCTGGCCTTGTTAGGATCTCATTGATTTCACAAGGGATTGTGAGTAGCTCTGGTCTGACTTTCTTGCTGTTGAAAGTCATCCTTAAATGAATGATGTGATGTGAGCCTTGCTTTGCTTAAGTTCAACAAACACTTGAGGTCTTATAAAGTGTCAGACAGTGTGCTTAGGACTCCTAATCTCGCACGTGGAACAGACACATAGAATAGTGACACAGGATAGCAGAGGAGGGGGAAATAGTGTGGGGCAGTCAGGAAAGCCCTGTAAGAGAAAAGCGATCTAGGCCATTACAGTGAGTTAAGTGGTGACTCCAAAGAATTATATGGAGTCCTAACCTGAATCTCTCTGAATGTAATATTGTATGAACAAAGGATCTGTGCAGAAGTCATTAACAACCTTGAGATGAGATCATTCCAGATGTAGAATAGACCATACATTCAAGGACCCATGTCCTCATAAAAGGAGAAAAATTCCAGAAGAGGAGAAATAAGGAGTAGGCCATGTGAAGATGGAAGCAGAGATTGGGGTGGTAGGCCATGGGACACCAAGGATTGCCAGCCACCTCCAGGAGCCAGGAGAGAGGCATGGAACTGACTCTTCCTTAGAGCCTCCAGATGGAACCATGCCTACCCGCACTTTGAGTGTGGACTTCTGGCTTCTAGAATTGTGAGAAAATACATTTCTTTTCTTTGAAACCATCAAGTTTCTGAAAAATTCTTATAGCAACCTGTAAAAAATGATACATCCTTGAAGGATGAGGGAAAAGTACGCTGTTAAACAACAAAAATGGAGGGGGGGGGAGTATCGTGAAAGTATCGCATGCTCCAGCCACAACAAGAGATCTGAAAATGAAATACTGAGGAAAGTAAGCAGCCCAAGAGGTGGACCACCACTAGAGTAAGAGGGGCTAGGAACTTCTTGTAGTCTTAGAAATTAGTAATATAGGGGGCTGGCAGGTGGTGTGGTAGTTGAGGTGCTGGACTCCTACATGGCCAACAGCAGTTTGAGTCCCAAACCTGGTGTCTTGCTTTCTCACTTTCTCTCTCTCTCTCTCTCTCTCTCTCTCTCTCTCTCTCTCATCAAATTAAAAAATAAAAAATAAAAACCAGTCAGATGAAGAGGTATCTGGATACTACCTTGGCCAGCAAACAATTAGTTCTTATCATTGTTGTTATACTGGCATAGAAAAGGAAAATGAGCCCTTTAATACTCACCGAATATTTGGACCTATTCTCCAAATTAGAAACGTAGTAGCACCACGTGAGTCTTCTGTTTTCCTAAGCCTTAGACAAAAAAAGACTGAAGCCTGCTTGCTCTCTGTCCCCTTTCCCCATAGTGATCTTGACAGTATGCTGCCATCATCCTACAAGTTCGCCACAAACAGAGGTAGAGAATCAGAGAAAATATGTTACCCCTCAGTGCTTGGCATGGAGATACCCTGAGCCATTGTGAAAGACAGAAAAGTGAGAATAACTCTACTCATTCCTCCATGTCATTGCCCTTCTTAAACTTTATCAGAGGTTGCCCGTTGTATTTTATACAGGTTGAGCACCCCTAACCCCCAAATCTGAAACTTTTGAACACCGACATGATGCCACAAGCAGAAAACTCCACACCTGATCTCATGTGAGAGGTCATACGGTGTACATGGAACACAAATTATAGTTGTCTTTCGATTTGGGTCTTACCTCTAAGATAGCTCATTCTATACAAGTACAAATATTCCAAAATAGGAAAAATCAAAATCAAAAACATGTCTGATCCTAAGTAGTTCAGATAAAGAATATTCCACACACACACACGCATGTACACACTTCATTTATTTATATATTTATTAAATAAAATATAATCTGCCCTTTTTTCCTTAGTTTTGTTATAGGGTACGTGCACTCACCAGACAGAGAAAGAGAGAAAGTAAGAAATCTGCTTCCCCTCACTGGGGGTGGCCATGCTGCAATCCCTTTCCTTCCACTCTCCTCTCAGGATTTTAAGCATACACATACTTGTTCCCCATGTATTTTTGAGCTACCAGGTCTGGGACTCAAACTACATAGTCATACATGGGGGATCCAACCACCTTAACCTCCATGCCACCTGCTGGCCCCATATGTATTTATTATTTCCCATTCACTGAATAATTATTTTTCTTTTTCCTTTTTTTTTCTTTTTTTTTTTTCTTTTTATCTAAAACCATAGTCACTTCACAACTGGCATGTACTGTGGTGTCTAAAATAGCTTTAAATTCTAGACTTTTGAATATGTTTCATTGTTGGTAAAATACTCCCTATATTCTTCAGCAAATCCTAAAAACTACTTTATTGTGAAATATTGTTTGCTCATTTCATTTCAATAAATAATTCTGTAACATAAGAAATTTAAAATGAAATCAAGATAGATATGTATTTTTTTATCCCTGGGGTTTAAGTGTCAAGGGTCAGCACATTAAATTTTTCTTAGCAAGAAATTGTGTCCATAGCCTGCAGTGAAAGGATCCACTGTATTTTCATCTCTCATCAGGCTTTGGAAATGTCCTTGTTACGTACTAATAGACGCCGGGCCAGGAGGAGGCAGTAGGACGCCATTTCTAACATGCACAGTGAATGTGACACTGAATTCGTCCATGCAGGTGTGTGAGAAATTTCACTTTTATTTATTTCCTTTAAGCCCATTTTGGCCATTGTTTCCTTCTCTAGAGTGACATGGAAATGTGAGAAGCTTACATGGATCTGAAAAATCGGCATAAGTCATTCAATCTTTAGTCTACCACAATTGCTTATCATATCCTGTCTGGTTTTCAGGACTCCTGGAAGTGGGCAACTCAGCTGCTCTTTTGAGAAGAGGCACAGAGACTCTGTTTAGCCAAATAGACCCAAGATTCAGTCTCCTGGGCTTCCCACTCACAGTTCTTTCTGAGGTTTTCCAACTCTCTAGATGGGAGCTATTGTCAATGCCGACTGTCTGGATTTTCTATAATGAACACTACTGTCTCAGGTCTAATATGTGGAGTCTTCAGCATTTGCCCTAATTAACACATCAGACACCCTGCCCCAGAAAAAGAGCAAAGAAATCTCTTAAGAATCACTTCATGAGGCTGGAAAGTGGTATTGGTGGTTAAGGCGACTGGGTTCCCACGTGGCCAATTGTGATTTGAGTCCCAGACCTGGAGGTTTGAAAATCATGCTGGATACATGTGCATGTGTACTCAAGATCCTGGGAGGACAATGGAGAGAAGGGATTGCAGTGAGGACCATCCACCTTGGGGGCGGGGGTGTTGATTTCTTACTTTCCCTTTCTCTATTTCTCTCTGGCAAGTGCACATACCCAATGGGAAAAAAAAAGGAGAATTTTATTTTTTATGTCAGTTTTGTATTATCAAATACTCCAAATCCATGCCAAAAGACTAAGGCATTTTGTACTTCCTTTCCACATGATAGACTGAATACATGTGTTTATTGCCACTCCCTTTGGACAGCCACTAAAACGATGTAAAGGAAACGTAAAAAGTCTACATCAAAGACAGTGGGAGAGGTGACAAGGCAAAGATGCAGAGATAACAGAAAAGGTATGAACATAAAAGAAATGAACATGTTTTTCAAATTTTCAAAGATGAAAAGTAAATTGAGGGAAAATAATTGATTAATCAGAGCTGAAAAACATGACTTCAGAGAAGAAATTTGCACACACACCCCTGTCCAAAACAAACAAACAAAAACCTATGGGGAGCGGGAAGAGAAGAGTAGATGAAAGGAGGGGGGAAGGGAAGAGAGAGAGACAAAGAGGAAAAGCAAGAAATCACCCACCAGGAGAATGGCCACGCTACAATCTCTTCTCCTCCATTCTTCTCTCAGTATTTTCAAGCCACCAGGTCAGGGAGGAGAACCGCAGTAGGCCATTTGGGAATCCAGCCACCTTAACCACCACGCCACCTGCTAGCCCTCTGATAAGCTTTTTAATTATTCACTTTTAAGGATGAACATTCAGGAAAAACTCCAAAGTAAAATAATACAGAAACCGAAACAGATTAAAGAAACTCAAGAAATAGGAGTATTGTTGTGTATGTGCCTGCAGTGGCCACTCCTCAAGTCCTGTCAAATTCTAACATTCCAGGAATATACTATGAATCTATATTTTTAAGAGGGGACAGATGTCAACCCAGTATTAAAGTTAGAAAGTGTCTGCATGGCCCTAGTCTCAAACAATGTATTTATATCCAGTCCTTTAGGAAACTACCAAAATGAAAAGTAACAAATTAAAATGTCCTTTTTTGAGGATAATTGACAAAAAGATAATTAAATCAAGTTAAAGAGGGGATATCATTTCGTATTAAATTAGGGAGAAATTTTTGTAGGGACAAAATTGAGGAAAAAAACTAAGCATTATGAAAGAAAAAAAAAAAGATGTTATCCTTAAAATTTAGTTTATAGGGGCCAGACAACAAAGGAGTAGCGCATCGGGATCCATATGGGGAGATCCCAGGATCAAATCCTAGAATCTCCTTTGCGGCTTTTGTGCCCATGACTCAGACTATTGAGGCTGCAGTAGAGCATGGGATGAAGACTTTGTAGAAAGTTCTCTCTCTCTCTCTCTCTCTCTCTCTCTCTCTCTCTCTCTCTTTTTCCCTCTCCTCCTAATGTCTCTGTTTCTCATGAAAAGGATAATTAAAAATTAGTTTATAATTACAATTATGTTTGAATTTCTATAACCAACGAAAGCTGAATTAGGGATTGACTTTTTTTTCTTTACTGCAGACATGATTCTTTTGATAGAATTGATTGGGAGTCCCTATGTCAGTCTTTCTTCGCATTCAACATTTAGATTTTTACAAAATGTTCTAGTATTTCATCACTTTTCTCGAGGGCTTTGACTTGTCCTTTGATAACCAGATCAGTCCTTTCTGGGTTGTCTGTACCATTGTCATCCTTTGACAAGGTTTGCTATTTCATTTTGTAATCCACTTGTATTCTGTTTTCATTATAGATTCTGGTTGACAAAGACGTTGACCTGATGAGTGGGCTAGACACAAGTGCTAATGAGCGCAAGAATCTTTGAAATGAAACTGATTTCATTAGTGAGGATGTTCATATTATGATGCACTGGTGTAACTGTGGGGTAACTTGAACCAAGAGCATTTATTTAACAAGAACTCCCTGCACTTACTACAGTAGTCTAGAGCTTACATGGAAAACAAAGGCTCTGTTGTCGAGAATGATACAGGTGAGTTAGCCAACTATTGTGGCTAACTGATCATATCAGGTTTCTTTACCTTTAATGGACAACTCATGGGAGTAAACAGAGTGACAACACACTGTAACAGCCTGTGACAAGAGTTAAGAAATAACAACCACTTTCCTCTCACACTGGAGTAATAACTAATTCTCACAATCCAATATCCACTCAATGCTCTATTCCAGTAAGTGCCAGTATTTGCTGCCAGTAATCATACCGGAGGTTGCATAAAAACATAAAATATGTTTATTCCTCGAATTTATTGAGTGGCAAAAAGACAAACAAAACTTCTGTCACCACCAGCTGTGATGAACTTTCGCAACAGACATGCATTGCCCATAGCAAAATCACAGGTGTTTATACACGTCAGTCACTTAGCCTTCGCGTTCAAAAACAGCTTGAATAAAGGAAATTCAGATAGTCCCAGCATGCCATTGCAACAGAATCTTTCTTTCTCTGTAGAATTCCAGGTGCCCTTCAAATCCATTTCCTTTTTGACTTTCCTTGACATACTGCCTTTTTAACATTCATCTTTCAGACTGTTTAATCTCTACTCATTTTATAATTAGATGGCTTCCAAGTTTTAAAAAAGAGCCCAAACAGATAACACCTTAACCATTTTGGATGGCAATATTTTTGCACAAGTTTAAGAAGCAATGATAAGGGAACTTATTAGAACATTCTGTTCATATCCTGAGATTAGTGATTTTACAAAAATAGGTTTTACTTTGCAAGGCTTTGCTTAGAAAGCTTGGTTCACTTAATTCTTAGGAAAGTTTATTGTTCCTTTGCAGAAGTAGCCCATGCATTGTAAAATATGTGATTGTCTATCTAATATTTGGAGGTTATTAAACAAGTTGCCTAAATATCTCCCCTCAGAGGTGTGTTTTATTGCCTTAAATTCCCACTTTGACAGTCATTTCTTTATATTTCAATATTGCCTCATTAAAATTTGTATATTATCATTGAGACATGTGGCTAAATATATTTTTCAAAAATAATGCCAACAATACTTCTGGTTTCATATACTTTTCTAGAGCCTTGCCACTCCCCACTTTACATTTAGAAACTATTGGGTAATCAAATCAGAAAAGTTATGATGTATTTTTGCGTAGAAAAACAGAAAAAATCTTTCATGACTTTTTTGATGACCCAATGGAAAAAGAAGAGCAAACTACAATCAAAGCAAGACCAAAGAAGGAAATAATAAAGATTAAGATAGAAATAAATTAGAGAACCAAAAAAGGAGAGAGAGAGAGAGAATGTCATCAAAACCGAAGCAAAAAGTTGTACTTTGACAAGATTTGATTTCAAATTGGTGGTAGGAAAAGGGAAACAGAAGAAGTACCCTTTCCTTCCTGATGCATATTTTTCTTTAGAATAGTAGTGTGAGCCCCTCTCCTTGGACAAAAGGGGATCAAAGTCACAACGGCTATGAAAAGATACTCTATTTCAAACACACAATGAATGAGAAATTTCTGTATTAAAAACATCTTTTGTTGAAGATACACAATGAGGGCCCAGCGCTGTGGCACAGCAGTAACCCAGTGCCCTGCAAGGCTGGAGGCCACACGACTGAATATGGGTTCAGGTCCCTAGTTGGCTTGAAAACTGGTGGGTGCATGTGTAGGTACCCTGGATCCCAAGGGGTAGAAAGAGGTAATTGTGGCATAATGAGATCCTGTCAAGAATGTTTCTCTCTCTCTCCTCTCTTTTTTTCCCACTTTCTACTGTGCACACATACATGCTCTCTATAATTGGAAAAACAAAAGAGGTCTGCAGGTGGCCTAGTGGTTGGGGCAGCTGGATCCCACATGGCCAACTGCACAGTTCGAATCCCAGACCTGGATGCTTGAGAGACACACTGGGTGCAGGCACATGTGTGTGCATACCCAAAATCCTGGCTGGAGAATGGAGGAAATATTGTGGCATAGTCATGTCCCCTATGGTACGCTTTCTCACTTTCCCCCTCTCTCTCTGTCTCTGTCTCCAGCAAGTGCATACATCCTATAGCAAAAAAATTAAAAACAAAAAATAAATCTAAAAAAAGAAGATACTCATGAGTCAAGAGTGTGTAAGAGTACTAGAAATACCTGATTAGAAAACATTTCGAATCCAAGTATCACTAAATTTTGTCACTCAGTGTAGTATGAAGTTCTCCTTTCTGTTCTGGAGTATAGACAATTTTTTGTATGGTCATTCAGAGTACCACTGATATAAACTCTGTACTCTTTGCTTGTTTAACTCTCACTTCCATGTGGTACATTAGATTCCTGTTTTGGGAAAAACAGGAGAAAGGTTGTTGCCAGAGGCTGGGGGTGAGGGAAATGATGAGGTGTTGATCAAAGGGTTCAAACTTTCAAACATAAGATGAATAAGGTACAATTTTTAAGCCTCATGAGAGGGAGATGAAGGCAGCTGCTCCTAACTGACTGCAAGGTGGAGGAGGGCAAACCAGACTCTCTGTCCCATAGTGGACATTTTATTTGATAGGCTCTTCTCCCTTTGAAAATCCTATTGTTAAGGTTGTTTTGTTTTTGGAGAGGTTTTTGCTATAGGGCGCGTGCGCTTGCCAGAAAGACAGAGAGACAGAAAATGAGAAATCACCCCACAGGGAGGGGTGGCCACACCACAATCCCTTCTCTTCCATTCTCCTCTCAGGATCTTGGGCATGCACGCACACTTGCCCAGTGTGAGTTTAAGCCACTGCGTCTGGGACACGAACCACAGTTGACTACATGGGAGTCCAGCAACATAGCCATTACGCCAACTGCTTGTCCTGTTAAGTGATTTTTTTTTTTTATGCTAGGGTGTACTCAGATAAACTAGCCCTTAATTTCTCAAGATAATTCAAAAGCTATTGGAGTGTGACCATCTGAAAATTAATACTAGTGAAATTTAACCCAGTGAGTTCACTTGAATAAAATGAAGTACAACCAAGCAAATAAATTCCAAGCCTAGATTTCATATGTGGATAATATTGCATTCTTTTGTCCATGCACTCGAAATCATTTTGTAAACACATGGCATCAAGACAGCATTTCTCAGGACAGCCAGTGGCTTGTTAGTTAAGGTGCTGGATGCTACAAGGTTGAGAGGCCTGAGTCCCAGACCCAGCAGCTTGAAAAACATTCTGGCATGTGTACATACATGCCCAAAATCCTGAAAGGAGAAGGATTGTGATGTGACCATCTCACCTGGGGGTGATTTCTTACTTTCCCTATCTCTCTCACTCTCTCTGTCTGTCTGTCACTCTCTGGTGAGCACACATGTGCTATGACAAAATTAAAAAAGAAAAAAAAGCATTTCTGAAGAAGTAATTCCAGGAGGGAATGTGAGCTGTGTGATGGGGTAAAGTAGGAGGATGAAAAGCCACGCGCTTTAATCCTTACTCATTATTCATAAGCTGGGTTATCTTGAATAAATTATTTAACCTCTCTGTCCTTACCAGCCTTCCCCCCCCCAAAAAAAATAAACAACAAAAAAACAAAAAAAAAAGAAAAAACATGGAGCATTATCCGTATGGACCCAACTGTGTCCACCTAAAATGTATGTTGAAACTCTAACCTCTAGTGTCATTCTATTTGACTAGGGCCTCTAAAATCATAGTTTAAATTAGGGCATACTAGTGGGTCCCAATCCAGTGGGATGGGTGTTTGTTTGTTTGTTTGTTTGTTTGTTTTTGGAGAGGTTTTTGCTATAGGGCACGCACGCTCGCCAGACAGACAGAGAGAGACAGAGACAGAAAGCGAGAAATCACCCCCCAGGGGGGATGGCCACGCCACAATCCCTTCTCCTCCATTCTCCTCTCGGGATCTTGGGCACACACGCACACGTTCCCAGCGTGAGTTTAAGCCACTGGATCTGGGACTCAAACCACAATCAACTACGTGGGAGTCCAGTGACACAGCCATTACGCTAACTGCTAGTCCCGGGATGGGTATTCTTGTAAGAGGAAAAGATACTCACAGACCCTGTGAGGACACAGTGAGAAGGTGGCCATCTGCAACCCAGAGAAAGGCCTTGAGAGATGCCAAACCTGCTGACAATTTAATCTTGGACTTCCAGCCTCCAGAACTGAAGAAAATAAATTTCTGTGGTTTAACTCACCAAGTCTGTGGAATTTTGTTATGACAGCCCTAGCAAACTAATATGTCATCTCTGCCCTGAATATCTGGCAAGGATCCTTGAAAATTTGTTAGAAAAACACATGTGAAAGTCCTTTATAAACTATGAAGTTTATTAAAAGTTTATTAAAAGATACTGTCATCGCTTGGTGGGAATCATCATTTGTGTTCATATATGAGGGACAACCTACTTGAGGAAAATACTTTACAGAAGAAAGACTAAAGAAAAACCTAAAATATTGGTTTTGAGGGACCAGCAGATGGTGTAATGGTTACGTTGCTGGACTCCCACATAGTTGACCAAAGCTCAAGTCCCAGACCTGGCAACTTAAAACTCACACCTAGTATATGTGTATGTATGCCCAAAATGCTGAGTAGAATGGAGGGGAAGAATTGCAGCATGGCCATCCTTCTGGGGAGTGATTTTTCACTTTCTGTCTCTCCACTGCGTGCATGCACCCAATAGCAAAACGCTCTCTCTAAAAAAAAATAATAAAATTGACTTTTGTTTAGTCTAGTTTAATTGATTTTTAATTGATTTGCATTAAGTTAATCCCTCCTGGTTCATGAGGTCTCACATCTGGCAATATTAGGAAACAAATCCCACTTTAAGGTCAGAACAACAGGAAGAAACAGGAAGACTAAATTTGCTGGAAATAATCAAGGACAAAGACCATGATTACATTGCTCATTTTGAATATATTTAGTCACTGGTGACAGCAGCGCTGTGGGGTATCATTTCCTTCTCTCATAGAAGGCCACCTATGTCTACAGATAACAGTAATATCACAGATAATGTCATTTACATTCTGGAGTCACTGTACATGTGCTTTCTATGGATTAGCTCAATTAATCCTCACATCAACATTTGAAGTGGCACCATTATCTCCCAATCAAAATACGAAGGTATGGTCTGGTCCCATAGCCTATGGCCAAAAGAGCTGGACTCCACATGGCCAACTGCAGTTCAAGTCCCAGCCCCAGGGGCTTGAAAATTGACAGGCATGTGTGCATGTGTACCCCAAATCCCAACAGGATAGAGAAATGGAGGAGCAGAGATTGTGACATGACCATGCCCTATAGGAGGGTGATCTCTCTCTCTCTCTCTGTCTCCCCCCCCCTCTTTCTGGCTGGTACATGCACCCTGTGGTAATTTTAAAAAACATGAAGGTAATAAGGCTGAGAGCCAGTTACTGAGGAAACTGAGACCCAGACTACAGTCTGTCCCTTAATGTCTCAACAAAATCACTGCTTCTAATTATTAGAAGTTCTTCCACAAGGCCAGGATTGACAGAAAATCTTATACACAAAAATCTATATCCATGCTATTTGGCAAAATTATGTATCACATATAAGTATTTTCACACCCACACACGCTGTGCTTATGGTTATATGATGTAAATATGTATATTTTCATTTAAAATGGAAACATCCATAGTATGTCTAAAGTTTTCATTCTGTTTCAGCTACATCCATGCATGTGTGACTTTGCACAAAAGCTAGATATTTTAAGAAGGCTTGGGGCTGGCAGGTGGCATGGTGGTTAAGGTGCTGGACTCCCACATGGCCGACCGTGGTTCAAGTCTTGGACCTGGCAGCTTCTTTTCTCACTTTCTCTCTCTCTCACACACACACACATGCACACACACACACACACTCTCTCTCTCTCTCTCTCTCTCTTCGGTCAAATTAAAAGAAATAAAGTTTAATAATTCTTAAAAAAAAAAAAGGCTTGAACAGATTGATGCACTGTTCCATTATATTTTCACTACATATTGGCACGTAAAACTGCATTTTTATTTGCTAGTTTAATTTCAACACTGAGGTAAAGCTCCTACACTTGACAAGTGAGAATATTTTAAATCAAGAGTAGCCTTCTGAATGATTTGAAACTGGAAATTATGCATATAAAATAACATGAACATTTATAAAGTATTTAGTGATATTTCCTAATGTGTACTTGGAGAATTTTAAGCATGCTAAATACATAGAATTTCTGCTCCTTTGTGTTGTTTGCTTCCACTGCAGTCTGTGCCTGTTTGACTAGAAGCATCTGTAACAATACAGCTGACCTAGTGTAATTGACTGGTGCCAATTAGATCGACTGGTGTCATCTGATGCCTCGGATTGTTCCAGTAGCCAGATACTTCTTTTTCTCTGCTGACTTTTTCCTGACATTATCTGAACAAGAACACACCTAGCTCATTTTTGAAAAGCAAAATATCTGATTATCATGTCCACCCTTTGGCCATCACCTCTACTCCTGATAGCCTGCTTCCTTGCAAGAGTAGGTTTATATATTCGTTGGTTTCATTTTTTTTTTGTTCATACTTCATTGTATCCCCTCTACAGTATCAAATATGGGGTGCTAACTCTTTCTTTGAAACACTGACAAGGGGTTAATATTCAGAAGAGACAAGAAACTTAACAACCTCAACAGCGAAATAAAAAGAAAAAAGAAAAGAAACCAAGTTTATAAAAAAAAAAATGCTCAACATTACTAATTACAAATTTAAAAAAAAAATTCACATCAGGGCCAGCAAGTGGCATGGAGGATCCCATATGGCAAGCTGTGTTGTTCAAGTCCTGAACCCCGTGTCCTAAAAAGCATGCTAGCTGTGTGTGTGTGTGTGCCTTGTGTGTGTGCCCAAAATCCCGAGACGAGAATGGAAAAGAAGAGTTTGTGGTTTGATCATTCCCTCTGGGGGTGATTTCTCACTTTCACTCTCTCTCTGGCGAGTATACACATCCTATGGCAAAAAATAATCTAAAAAAAAGGTATGATCTCACCCCTATTAGAATGGCAAATATCAAAAAGACAAAAAATAAATGTTGGTATGGATGTGTAGGAAGGGGAACAATCATACAGTGTTAGTGAGACTGTAAGTTAGCACAACCACTATAGTAAATAATATGGAGATTCCTCAAAGAACTGAAAATAGAACTACCATACAACCCAACAATCCTCTACTGGGTATATAGCCAAAAAAATCAGTTCGTCAAAGAGATAATATATTAACATCTCCATGTTTATTGTGGCAGTATTTCAATAGCCAAGATATGGAATCAGCCTACGTCTTCATCAACAGATGATGGATGAAGAAAATGTGGTCTATATATACTACTCAGTCATTGAAAAGGATTGAAATCTTCTCATAAGCAGCAACATGGCTGAGTCTAGAGAATAGTATGTTAGGTGAAATGAGCCAGGCGACAGAAGGATAAATGCTGTATGTTCCCATGTGTGGAAGCTAAAAAATTGATCTTGCATAAAAATAGAGTAGAAAATGGTTACTGGAGACTGGGAAAGGTGGGGGGACTAGGAGAGATTGGTTAACAAGTACAGAACTACAGCTAGATAGGAGGAATATAGCGTATTTCAATAAACACGGTAACAACAATTCATTGTGTATTTAAATGGACTTCAAAAGCTTGTGGAATAAATAAAAGTTTATCTCGGTGCAGAAATTTTTGAAATTCATGCATAATTTTTACATAATACACATTTTCCCTAAACTTCTTGAAGACCTCTTGTATTTTTTTTTATTTAAGGTTTTCGCCTTAGGGCACATGTGCTCACTGGGGAGAGAAAGAGAGAGAGACAAAGACAGAGACAGTGAGAGGGAAAGTAAGAAATAAATATTTTCTCCCATTCTTCGGATTTTTCTCTTCATTGTTTTTTTTTTTTTCTTTTTGCTATGCAGAAGCTTTTTAGTTGTGTGCGGTTTCATTTGTCTAATTTTACTTTTATTACCTGTGCTTTTGCAGTGTTGCTCTGATGTTTTCCTCTGGTAGTTTCATGATTTCAGGTCTTACATTTAGGTTTTTGATCCATTTTATATTAATTAATACAGTGAGAGGTGTTTAGTTTTCTTCTTCTACATGTGCTTATCCACTTTTCCTACCACCATTTATTACCCTTTTCCCAGTGTAAGTTCTTTGTACCTTTGTCAGAAATCATTGGCTGTGGCCAGTCATGTATCATGGTGGTTAGGTTGCTGGATCCCATACGACTGACTGCATTCAAATCTCGGACCTAGTGGTTTCAGAAATGTGTCAAGCATGTTTACATGCCCATAGTCCCAAATGGAGAGTGGAGGAGGGGAGATGGCAGTATGATCATCCTCCCTCTGAGGTGCTTTCTCATTTTCTCTCTGTTGTTCCCTTTCTGTCTCTAGCAAGTGCATACATCCTATGACCAATTAAAAAAAAATCAGTTGGCTATATATATGTAAATTTATTTATATGCCCTCTAATCTTTTCCATTGGTCTATGTGTCTGTTTTAGTGTTAATACCATGCTGTTTTAGTTACTATAGCTTTATAGAATATTTTAAAGTCAGGTAGTATGAGAGTTCCAGCTTTATTTTTGTTCAGCATTGTTTTGGCTATTTGTGGTCTTTTTTGTGATTCTATACAAATTTAAGAATTTTTTTTCCTATTTCTGTGGAGAATATTATTGGTATTTGATAGAGATTGCATTGAATCTGTAGATTGCTTTAAGTAATACAGTGATTTTTAATAATGTTAATTCAACCCATAAACATGAAATATCTTTCAATTTTTCCATGTCATCAGATTTCTTTCTTCAGTGTTTAATAGTTTTTATTGTCAGGATCTTTTACCTCCTTGGCTAAATCTATGCCTAGATGTTTTTTGAGAGAGAGGTTTTTGCCTTAGGGTACGTGTGTATTCCCAGAGAGAGAGACAAACACAGTGATGGCCATGCTGCAATCCCTTCTCCTCCATTCTCCTCCAGGATCTTGGGCACACACCTGTGCCCAGTGTGAGTTTCAAGCCATTGGTGAGTTTCAAGCCATTGGGTCTGGGACTTCAACCCTAGTTGGTCACATGGGAGTATAGCAATGTAACCACTACACCATCTGCAAGTCCCTTATTCCTAGATTTTTTTTGTTGTTGCTGTTAGGGTTTTTCATTTTTTGTTTGTTTGTTTGTTTTTGCCATAGGGTATGTGCGCTCATTGGAGACAGAAAGAGAGAGAGATAAAGAGAGAGAGAGAGAATGAGAAATCACCCCCCTCCCCAGTCAGGATGACGACACCAATCCCTTCTCCTTCATATTCCTCTCTTTCTCCTTAAAGTTCATTTATTCATTCATTGCATGAGAGTGAGAGAGACTTCCAAGAGGGTCATCATACCACACTCCACCTCCAGCCTGAGCCAACCGGGATCACAGTCATATATGTGCTTACCCACCATATATAGAGTGGCCCTGGGACACAAACCTGGGTACCTTCCCATATGAATCATGTTGTGTTACTACTATACCACCACCTGACCCTGGGATCGCTTTCCTGATTCCTTTTCCAGATAGTTCATTATTGGTATACAGAAATGCTACTATTTTGTATGTTCGTTGTTTTTATCCTGCAACTTCATCCTGAATTGAACAGTTCTAAGAGATATTTGGTGAAGTCTTTCAATTTTTCTGTCATAAGAGGATGTCATCTGCAAACAGGAGCAATTTGGCTTCCTTTTTTCTAATTTGGATTCTCTTTTTTTCTCTTGCCTAATTTCTTTGGCTAGAACTTCCAGTATTGTGTTGAATAAGAATGGTAAGAATAACCATTTTTATCTTGTTTCTCTTCTTAGAATACAAACTTTCCACTTCTTCCCATTTAGTATGATATTAGCTGTGTGTTTTTCACATATAGCTTTTAAAATGGACTCAACTGCTCTGTCTAGAGTTTCAGCCCCTGTTGCCTATCTTCACCCTGATGACTAGTGACCCCTCTAAATCACACACCCAATTGCTGCATTCTTCTAAAATTCCAGAATTTATTTCCACACATTTGTAGAGGAATATCCAAAATTCCAAGAATGGTATACATGGTATACAAAGCCCTTCAGGATAAACAACTGCTTCTCTACTCTCTCATTGCTAGACCAACCCTCAACACCCTTCATTCTTTAGCCAGAGGAATCTATCTTTGATTTGCATAAATCAGTTTACTCTCTCTTCTGTGTTTTTGCATATACTGTCACTTTTGTCTGGAATGCCCTTGACACCGGCCTCTTGGTTAAATCTTTCAAAACTTAGATCAAGCATCGTAGCATGTTGGAAGTCTTCTACAAGAATCCCCTCTCTTCATGCCATACTCCAACTTCAAGGCTTCTCATGTGTTCTTCTGGCATATTCTTATGCATAGCTCTGCCATAGCGCTTATTACATGGTCAGTCATCTGTTTCCCTGAAGTGCTTTTGTTTTGAAGGCAAACTGTAATGTGGAATCTTAAACACTTTTAGTTTTTTGTCCACACTCACCCTCCAATTCTAGAAATGCCAAGAAAGAACACTCTACTGCCCTCTACCAGCAGCAGAAGTTGCAGTTGGAGAGAGGTTTTGACCCACAACCAAACTAGAGGCAGTGAAAAACCACCTTAGGACTTGCTGAATATTAAGTGATTTTTGTTGGGGGATGATAAAGGGCTGACAAAATCAAATGGGGGAAAAGAAGAGTTAAGAGGATAAAGAGAGAAGGAAAGTGGTGACTTGAAGCAAGGAAGGACTTCACCCATTTACTGCCAACCTAGCAAACAGAAGTTCTGACTCATGAGCTCCATTATTTTAGTACGGGGGCAAGAAAGCTAGATTACAAAGTGCAATACTACATTTTGCAAGTCTCAACTCTGTCAAAACACTTTGCGTATGTGTGGGGTGTGTGTGCGTGTGTGTGTGTGTGTGTGTGTGTGTGTGTTTTGGGGGAAGAAAGGTCAGCAACTCTGGAAAACAATTGAATAAGGAGAGGAATTGTTCTCTCCCATTTCTACCTTCTCTTTCCCAAACAGCAGACAATAGAGATAGCTTTTGTGAGACTTTTGAGTGGAGGACAATCATGCAGCTGACATTTCTCACCTCTTACCTTCACAGAGAGCAACAGCTAACACAGCCTGGGGCTCAAAATCTGTGACACTTTTAATCTATGACTGCCAAATACAATAGTCTGACTCCCAGAAAGTCCTCAATAAATATTTGTTGAGTTGACAAAGAAAAAGTAAATAGGCAACAAAGGCACAGTGACAATAATTGAAACTGGGCAACGAGTTTGAAGTGTTCCAAATTACGAATCCAGCAGGTGGTGTGGTAGTTTACATGCTGGACTCCCACGTGGTGGACCACAGCTCGAGTCCTGGACCTGGTGGCTTGCTTTCTCACTTTCTCTCTCTCTCTCTTGAGTGCATATGCCCTATAGCAAATTTAAAAATAATTATGTAAATAAAATTAATCATTCTTAAGGAAAAAATTCCAAAATACAAACCTTGTTTTAAAAGAAATGCAGTAAGGGGAACCAGCAGTTAGCGTAATGGCTATGTCGCTGGATTCCCACGCAGTCGACCGCGGTTCGTGTCCCGGACCCGGTGGCTTAAAACTCACGCCGGGCGCGTGTGCGTGCGTGCCCAAGATCCCGAGAGGAGAATGGAGGAGAAGGGATTGCGGCGTGACCATCCCCCCTGGGGGGTGATTTCTCGCTTTCTGTCTCTATGTCTCTCTCTGTCTGTCTGGCGAGCGCACGCGCCCTACAGTGAAAATCTCTCAAAAAAAAAAAAAAAAAAAAGAAATGCAGTAAGGAGGCCAGCGGGTGACATGTTGGTTAAGGTGTTGGATTCCCATATGGCCGGCCTTGGTTCGAGTCAGGAAACCAGTACCTTGAAAATCATGTCAGGCATGTGTGCTTGCATGCCCCATATCCCAGAACAAGAACAGAGGGAAGAAATTGCAGCATGGCCATCTCCCTAGGGTTTGGGGCTGTGTGATTTTTTACTTTCCCTCTCCTTACCCTCTTTCTATCTCTATCTCTCTCCTGTGAGCACATGTACCTTGTGGCAAAAAACTAAAAAAAAAAAAAAAAAAAAAAGCAGTAAAATAAAAATTCAAGATAAGGGTAAAATATATTTAGAAAACAGTAAATAGTTACTCAAAAGGAAGTATGCAAGATATCCACCATTTCTGAAGATGATAATGCTAATATTAGAGACGGTAGAGGACTAAATAAGATTATATGTTTGAGGCCAGCCCAATAGCACTGGGGTTAAAGGAGCTGGGTCCCACATTGAAGCCATAGTTTGAATCCCAACCTCATGGTTTAAAAAACACTCTAAGTACTTGTGTCTGTATTTCCCAAATCCTGACAGGATGGAGAAATGGAGGAGAAGGGATTGTGGTGATACTATGCCCCATTTGAGGTTTCTTTCTCCCTCTCTCTTTCTGTGTATGTGTCTCTCTCTCTCTTCCCAGTAAGCACATATACTCTCTGGCAATTTAAAAAATAATAATAATAATTTTAAAAAGATGTGTTTTTAGTTCAACACAATGACCTGGCATATGGGACATACACAAAAAATGCAAGCCCTTTATATCATTGGCTAATCTTGGCTTTGAGTTTGCACTCAACAGATTCTATGACCATACACTAAACACTAAAGAGCAAAGCATCGCCTAATGTCTGTATATAGCGGCTTACTTGACAAGTCAAAAGTTTAGTTTTTCATGAAATACAGGAAAACCTCAATTGGTTGGAAGAAGGTACTTTATCTAAATATCTAAGCAGTAGCTAGACTCTGCATAGAAGGATATACCTGAAATTATTAATCTATGTTTCCTTCTCCCCAACCATATACAATTTCACTGATATCCTAGGGACTAATATATATATAGATACATATATAGATATAGATATAAATACAGATATAGATATATATGGGGGATGTGTGTGTGTGTGTGTGTGTGTGTGTATATATATATATATATATA
>NW_006160032.1:356186-366001 GCF_000334495.1 Tupaia belangeri chinensis
ATGAAGCCACTGAGGCATTAAGAAGTGGACAGGGGAGGGACTCAGCTGTCTTTTTGGCCCTCTCTTGCCCCTCATCATAGTTGAATAAGCCTACAAGTTCTGACCATTTGTCAGGGAGCCGGAAGACAGGGTGAAATACTGAGCAGGAGGGATGACAAAACCCCTCCCATCTCCAAGATGGAAACAAACCGAACCAATTAGGAATTTCCCTGGGAGTCAGGACTGCAGCTGACAGACCACTATAGCTGTACCTGCTTGTTATAATCGTTGATTCTCAAAAGCACTTTGACAAGCTATAATGAAGAAAATAAGCTTAAATATTCCTGTTACTGCCTGGATTCCTGCCCAGCCTTACGCTCTTGTCCTGAGTATTGGTTTTTGTTGCACTTAATTGTTGATGGAGAGAAAAGTATAAATGAAAAATACGAAGACAGGAGTTCAATACAACATGGGAACTAGAAAAGTTTGAAAAGTTCCTGGTAGAAATTTATGTGTAACTTTATGCTTCTTTAAAAATAAAATCATAGTTAATGAAAGGCTCATTCTCTTTCTTTTATAAGAATAGATCATTGAGTGTTATATTTGCATATTTTGCTAATTTTAAATTATTAAATGATGGTCTATTTTCTAATATTATGAAATAAAAATGGCTGTGGGGGTGAGGAGAGGGAGTGAAAGCAAAGAATTTCCATTTAACTTGATTTATATTTAATTAATGTTTCTTCAGTGCTAGTGAAATGATTTGTTTTTATGTAAGGAATTTGAGATTTTAAAAGAAATTTAAAATAAGTTTGTAATGTGAGAACAAACTTTTTTTACAATAAATAATTATTTATTACCTAAAGCACTCAAGTGAAAATTTCAAGTATAGATAGGGGGTGAAAATTAATTTACGCTGTTTAGCTACTTTTACTAGTGTTTAAATAAACAATTCTAATACTCAGATTCTCCTTCTAGGCTGAAAATAGAAGATTATGTCTGACAACAGTGAAAACACAACCAAATGCAAGTTTAAGAAAGACTTTTAAAAAGAAATGTTGGTGATTTAGTAATAAAGGATACCATTTATCAAATTAATGTGTTGTATTCTGGGAATAGTGCCTACCTCTGTATTTTCAATTATTTAATCCTCTCAATAACTGTATGAGTAAGGTATTTCTACTTCCTATTTTTGAGAAAAGAAAATAGAAACTCAATGTGATTAAATAATTTGCTGGAAATCGTGTAGCTAGTTAATAAGCATTTCTGGACATTAATTTTATTCCAAAGTCTATGTGTTTACACTTCCCATAAGACTACATATTCTTTCAGAACAGGAAGAGTCTGGTATGTTCTCCACCGGACCATATGTGTTCAATAAATATTAGTGAATTGTTCATACTTTTCATTACATAAAGATTTTATGATTCTTAGGCCATTTTAAAAATTTTAGGACCGGACAGGTGGCATGGTTGAGGCAACTGGATACCAAATGGCCAACTATGCCATTTGAATCCCAGATCCAACAGCTTGAAAAACAACTAGGTGTGTGAGCATGCATGCCCAAAATCCTGAGAGGAGAATGACGAAGGGATTGTGGCATGGCTACTTCTCTCTGTCTCTCTCTCTCTGGTGAATTCATGTGCCCTATAGCAAATTAAGAAAATATATATATATTAGGTTGTCAGGAAAATCATGACATATGTTTGTATGTCATGTTTTTTCTATGCAAAACTGTGTCATAACTTTTCTGATGACCCAATATAATGCTTTCACCCTTTCTGTCTCTCCATCTCTCTCTAGTGAGCTCATGTGTCCTATAGCAAATTAAAAAAAAAAAAATTGGGTGCATGTGCCCTAATTTTAGGAATCAGGAAAAGGGACTAACAGCCTAAAGGAGAAATTTACTGTTTGTGTAAACTAATATATTATTGCAATAAGTACTTTAAAAATTAGCTTAAAGGTTCTTTAACTTGTGGATTTATATTAATTAGTAAGTTTATTTTCAAGGAAGATCAAGGCCCTTTCCTCACATGAGCCCTATTTTCTCAAACTGATGTGTCTATGTGGTTGAGTATTATTTTGAGGTATTAATTTTTTCTGTTGTTTTCCTTTCCATTTCTCCCTCTTTTTCCACCCTCATTCAAGAACTTTGATCTATCATATTGTCTCAGGGAAATATGGTCAGGCAAACAGCAGAGGTGTCAGGGAATCTTTCAGATTTTCCCCTTTTTTTAAAAGAGAGATGTTTGCTATAGGGCTCGTGTGCTCACCAGAGAAAGACAGAAAGTTAGAAATCATCCCTGAAGGGGAATGCTTACACCAAATCCCTTCTCCTCTACTCTCCTCCCAGGATTTTGGGCATGCAGGCACACGCACCCTGCCTGAACCTGGGTAGACTATGTGAGAGTCAAGCGATGTAACCGTTATGCCATCTGCTTGTCCCCAGATTTTCCCTTTATTTAAGCTCAGAAAGCCATGGCACCTGAAGAGGCCATGAGAACAGAAACATGCAACTATACTCTGTTAGAGTTGTGACCTGGCTTCAAGAGATGGAGAGGAGTTATTGTTTTCTTTTGATGGAGCCATATTTCCTGGTTTCTTCAAACCCGAGGCTCTTTCTCTACTTCTAGCCATTAGGTGTCTTCACTTTGGATGCCTTTTTGGAGAACGGTTCTGGCACTGGGAACAAGTTTGCTTCCCTTTTGTTGTGGATTGATGTGGGCCTAACTCTCTCTTCTGCTGTGTTTAGCAATGTGGTTCACACAGGGGAAGGCCTCTCTGCACCCTTCCTCTGACCCTTCTACTAGAAGACGCTTCTCCCGACTATCTGGGAGATGGTGGGGATCTAGGAAGACTTCAAGCTAGTTACATGCTCACTAACCTGGCACAGGCAGTTAATTAGAGTCAACAAAATGGGGCCAGGTGCTAGCACAGTGGTACGACAACTGGACCCACATGGGAAAGTCCCAGGTTCTCTTGTGCTGTGACCCAGGCTGGCTGAAGCAGAGGGTAGATCACAACATGAAGACTCTCTTGGGAATGCCTTTCTCTCTCAAGAAATGAATAAACCTAAAAAAAAAAAAAGAAAAAAGAAAAAAAAGAAAAAGAAAAAAGGGGAGTAACATTTTTTCATATCATGGTCTGTAGTCTGAGATTCATATTCACTACAATTACGTTTACCATGTAGTCCTCTTACCAGTCCTACACACCTTATCTTAACTGAAAAATTGTACTACCTTTTCTATATAAATTTATATAAAGAGCAAATTTTAAAAATTAGTAGAAGACCAGGAAATTACATAGTTCAACTCCATTATTGGATAAATTATACACACAGCAAAATAAGGTAAGGCCCAATTGATATCCTATGCTCATGAAATGAATTCTCTGGAATTAAATAAACCGCACCATAGAAAATATACCGCCTCTCTATCAGCAATGAAAAATCAAAGCTTGACTTTTTTTTTAACTAGTCACTGTATTTTTAAAAAGAGGGGGCTGTACAGAACCACTGAACGACTACTAAACCGCGCAGAACAAAAACTCCCAGTACATTCTGGTACGATATCCTAGCCAATCCGGCTGATGGCAGATTGACCTGACTCGGGCAGGGGTTGGTGCGCAGAGTATTTAGCTCGGTCTCTGTTGAATGAAGACACTTTGTACAATTCTCCAATCGCTGAGAGGTAGGGGTGTGGCCTCCAGGGGCGGAGAATTTGACTCTGGATAATGGGAAGTGAGAGTTGATTGGCCCGGCTTTTCCTCTCCATGGATTCGCTCTCTTTGGACGGTGGGGCCCATCTATCAAAAACCCTACACCAATCAGCAGCAAAGGGCTCCTCCCCGCGGGAAAGCCCCGCCTTCCAATATATTTCTCCGGAGGCCAGGCGCGGCCCCTTTGGCTCCGAGCTGACCCTGGTTTGGGCAGTGTCGTCTCGGCGGCGCTGCGGAGACCTCCAGCCAGGACGGCTCACCCTCCCCGGGCCACTCTCCTCTCGCCCCGGAGTCCCCTCGCTTTACAGGCCTCTCGGTTCTGATATCGTGGGGTGAGGTGAGAGCAGGCCCGGGGAGGGTGATTACTGCTGAGAAGCTGCAGTCACTATCAAGGTGAGCTGAGACTGGGGGGTTATCCGCGGGGTGAGGCTGGAGACCAGGGCTGGGGGTGCAGGGTCTGGCCGGCGCCCTTTTCGTCGATTTAACGCTTCCTCTGGTTTGAGCACAAGCCTGGGCTTGTCTGGGCCTGGAGGGGCGGAGCCGGATCCATCCCTCTGGGTGTCTTGGTGTCTTAGTGTCTTGCCAGCACAGTCCCGGGGGCGAAAGAGGAGCCGTGAAGTTAGTGGTTCCTTACTTGCCCAACCCTAATGTATCCAGGGCTTAGATTTTGCTCGGGATGAAGATATGTACGCTTAGATGAATGGAATTTTCAGATTCACCTTGCAGACTAGGTTAGGCCCTGCCCCACTATGTGCTCCCATAGCACCCTTTTAGTTTCCTGTATTAAACATCAATAAAAATTAACTACTATTGAGTACGGTGTACCAGGCACTGAGCTATCCTCTTGAAATGAATCACCTTGTTTAGTCTTTGCGGCTTAGACACAGATATTGTTAAACTCATTTTACAGATGTCGAAATAAGCCCATTATTATTGCCCAGTGTTTATTAAGCAAAGCCCACCGTATGTGCTAAGCGCTTTAAGTGACTTCGTTTAACCTACACAAGTGTGGTAGGTAATTACCTTATCCCACTTTACAGAAGAGGAACGTAGAAAAGATGAAGTAACCCTGAACAGTTCCCATTGTTAGTAGATGACAGAATACATGGTACCGTCTGATCGCAGTTTTGGTATCCTCTTCCACGTGTTTACTTATAGTTATCCATTGATAATAACTGGAACAAGTATTTCTTGAAGATTTGCACTTTTTAAGGCGTTTTTCCTGTCTTGTATGAAGTCATGATTTAAGATGTGACCAACTTGTAGAAGGGAGAGAAAATAACAACGCTGTGCAGCGACTTAGATTCACCAGCCCCAGGGGAGACTTGTGTTCTAAAGAATTTCTTGGCACAATACAATACAAAGATGGCCAGGGGGAGCAGGAAAGACTGCTGCTAACACTCCTCTCTGTGCTCTGTTCTATATATAGATGATAGAGGTTCTGACAACAACTGACTCTCAGAAACTGCTACACCAGCTGAATGCCCTGTTGGAACAGGAGTCTAGATGTCAGCCAAAGGTCTGTGGCTTGAGACTAATTGAGTCTGCACACGATAATGGCCTCAGAATGACCGCAAGGCTAAGGGACTTTGAAGTAAAAGATCTCCTTAGTCTAACTCAGTTCTTTGGCTTTGACACGGAGACATTTTCTCTAGCTGTGAATTTACTGGACAGATTCCTGTCTAAAATGAAGGTATGTCTGAAACTACATTACCTTGATTATGTATTTTTGTTCAATGTGGTTTGGAGATGGAACTGTTAGCTTTAGGTTGGTACTCAGAAACTTGATCTATTTTACTTTTGACAAGTAGTCAAAACACTGTGGTAATTTTGTATTCTATGGCATTAATAAATGCATCGTTTGTTAGCCTTAAATTCCGAGGTGACAAATAGTCTAATATCCAATAATTGCAGTCTACCAGTAGGAATGTTGGGGCTGCTAATTTTTAAAACCTTTCTGGAGGTTTCTGGCTATTTCCATTATATTTTTTAAATGTAAGGAAATTTGTTAGAGGCCGAATGCTAAGATGTTAATAATTAGGATGTGTTAATCACCACCTATATATAAAGATCTTACTGTTTTAGCCTTAGACCTAGTCAGTCTTGCTTGCACTTGGCTTTTCCAGCTTTAATCTCTAGACATTGAGAAAGGAGTATCTTCTGAAGGAAGAGAATTTGTGTAATTATCTCTTTGTATTAGATAAATCTTTATGTAACTTTCAGAGCTTAACTGTTAAATTTCTATTTGCCTTTGTATGCCCATGGTCACTGGAGGATGAGATAATGTAGAATGAAAATCATTAGTTCTCAGTACTGCATACAGTGGATCCTATATAGGAGGAAGTCAGTAATTGAATTGAATGGTTTGAGATACTTATTCAGTGAGCTGATTAAACAACTTTTATACTCTTACCATATGTAGGCACTACTTTAGAATCTTGTAAATGTTGCACAAAGTACTAATACACAGCCGTCCCTGAAGTATTGTGTGGGAATAAGATGGTTATACCCAACCATCATATAGTACAAACCATAAGAAAAGGAATTACACCAGACTGTTTAAGAGGCATAAATATACTGCTGAAGGGGTTACAAGAGTGTACATATATTGGCAAAGCATCTTAAAAGTTTCGTTTAAGCTGGAATGAAAACACTGGATAGAATTTTGACTCCCTCATACTGTGGTCATTTAGAAAATGTTAAGTAAATGAAAAAGATTGGTGGTGGACAGAACTATACAGCAAGTAATATGTGGCATAGTGTTTAAAACCTGTTTTATATATGCTACTATAAAGAAAACAGCCTGGGAAAAGAAATTTTATGAGTTAGCCTGTAGGGTGTTTCTTTCATTCCTCATATTAAGTCCTTGACCAGTTAACTGATTTGGTCAAAGTAGAACTAGTGCTTATTACATTTCTACTTTTATCACTCTTGTGAGACAGTAAGAATTTCTCTCTGCTGGGGACCAGCAGATGATGTAATGGCTATGTCGCTACACTCCCATATAGTCAACCGTGGTTCAAATCCAGGACCTGGTGGCTTAAACTCACGCCAGGCGCATGTGGGTGCATGCCTAATCTCCTAATCTCCCGAGAGGAGAATGGAGGAGCGGGGATTGTGGCGTTGTCATCCCCCTGGGGAGTGATTTCTCACTTTCTCTATCTGGCGACCACATGTGCCCTAGAGCCCCCCTCCAAAAAAAAGAATTTCTCTATGCCGAAGGCAAACATTATACTACAGATCCAACTGCCAAAATTGGTTTGAGGTAGTATACATGGGATTGACAAGCTGCAGTTAGGTGTACGTGGATCTTAAGTCCATCACTGCTGACAAGTACAAGTGTGAGGGGACTATTAAAAGTTCATGGAAGGACCAGCAGTAGTGTAATGGTAAAAGTGCTAGACACCCCATGACCGACAGGTTCAAGTCCTGGACCTGGTGGCTTGAAAATCACTCAGGGCCCATGTCTGTGCTGAAATCCCAGGAGAGTAGAAAAGAAAGAATTGCAGCATGGCCATACCTCTGGGAGTGATTTCTTACTTTCCCGCTCTGGTGAGCATACAGGAGTTATGGCAAAAAAAAAAAAAAAAAAAAAAAAAGACAAATGGAATTGAAATGTGAGTTTATTTTGATGCAAAAGATAGACATCCATGCATAATTTTTTCATATGTATTTCCCATGTACTTTTTGAAGACTGCTTGTAAACCTCAAGTACACATTTTTGTAATGATGGATCTGAGTTCTAGGTTGCATTTTATGTTTTGTTAATAGGAATGAGGTAGGCACTTGGTATATTGTTTTATGATTGTTTTTGTTATAGGTACAACCCAAGCACCTTGGTTGTGTTGGACTGAGTTGCTTCTATTTGGCTGTAAAATCAGTAGAAGATGAGAGGAATGTCCCACTGGCAACTGACTTGATTCGAATTAGTCAATATAGGTTCACAGTTTCAGATTTGATGAGAATGGAGAAGATTGTATTGGAGAAGGTGTATTGGAAAGTCAAAGCTACTACTGCCTTTCAGTTTCTGCAACTCTATTATTCACTCATTCAAGAGAACTTGCCATTTGAAAGGTATGTGACCTTTATTTTGAATGGAAAAGGTTAGAAATCAGAATATTATAGGGACCAGCAGATGGCATAATGGTTATGTTGCTGGACACACACATAGTTGGCTACATTTTGAGTCCTAGACCCGGTGGCTTAAAACATGCCAGGCATGTGTGCCCAAGAGGAGAATGGAAAAGGGATTGCAGCATGGCCATTCCTCCAGGGGCTGATTTCTGTCTGTTGCCAGTGAGCACATGCACCCTAAAGCAAAAAGAACTCTCTTAAAAAAAAATTTCAGAAAATTGTCTACATCTTGCATAAAATCAGTGTTCTCATAGAATCTAAACAAAGTAACTAAAATGATAGCTGTGGCTCCTTGATTTTTACTGTCCAGGAGAAGACTTTTTGTTGTCAATAGCTGTTTTTTTCTTGGATTAAAAGAACATTTCTTAAAATCTAGTGGATAAGTATCCAAAACAAATAGGACCTTCTGTAGATGCAGAATTATTAAAATAAAAATATTTTGATATTTGTAGTATGATATCATGCCACAAATGGATAGATCTCTGTAGCACTGTGTCTGTTTTTATTTAGTTGATATAGACTTACAGATAGGTACAAAAAAAAAATCCTCTTTTGCAACCCAGAACTCATTGTTCAGTATGAATTTTCATATATATCAGATGGAATATTGTATTTGAAAAATGGGAAGTTAATGTCTGTGACAAAGGGGAATTCCTTAACTCTGATAATTTACTTTCCATAATTCACCTTTTTTTTTTTTTGGAGAGATTTTTGCGCTTGCCAGAAAGCCAGAGGCAGAAAGTAAGAAATCACCCCCCGGGGGCGGGGGTGACCATGCTGCAATCCCTTCTCCTCCATTCTCCTCTGGGTATCTTGGACAGGCACATATACATGCACATGCGCCTGGCTTGAGTTGAAGCCACCAGATACAAGACTCAAACCGTGGTCGACTACATGGGAGTCCAGGGACATAGCCAACTTCTGGTCCCCTGTGATTCACTCTGAAAATAACTTAAGGGTTTTTCTAAAAATATTCCTTGACTAGATGTAATATTTACATAAAATTAATTCCATTTTCTTTTTTAAAGGAGAAACAACCTTAATTTTGAAAGACTAGAAGCTCAACTTAAGGCATGTCACTGTAGGATCATGTTTTCTAAAGCAAAGGTAAATATTTTGTATATTAAGCCTATTTATGCAGACCTATTTTTATATTTGACATTTACTTTATCTCTTTTAGCCTTCTGTGTTGGCATTGTCTATTATTGCATTGGAGATCCAAGCACAAAAGTGTGTAGAGTTAACAGAAGGAATAGAATGTCTTCAAAAACATTCCAAGGTATGTCAAGGTCATAGTGTAAATCCTATTGACAGCTGTCAAAGAAACTAAACCACTTATACTGTCTCCTAAGGTAAAAGGAGATGGCATGTGTTTATTTGAAACTTAAGTAACTATCCTCAACTTTTCTGATGAGGAAGGACACATGTTGATAGGATGCATTTATTATTGTAGTTAAATACAGTAGGACTTTTATTTTTAATTGATTTTTTTTAAAATTTATGCAGATAAATGGCAGAGATTTGACCTTCTGGCAAGAACTTGTATCCAAGTGTTTAACTGAATATTCATCAAACAAATGTTCCAAACCAAATGTTCAGAAGTTGAAATGGATAGTTTCTGGGCGTACAGCACGGCAACTGAAGCATAGTTACTACAAAATAACTCACCTTCCAACAATTCCCGAAATGATTCCTTAAGTCTGTAAATTTTGTTCATGTTATTCTCCATAAAGAGAAAATTTTCCAGTGCTATAATTTTCTTTTATAATTGAAGGATTAAAATATTATCTTCAAAATAAACAAAATGGGCTTGTAATAGCAAAGGGGAAAATGACTTCACTTATCTAGTGGACCAGTATCTGAAGGCATTTACTAGAAGTTGTCGGAAAAGTCATGACATTTTGCATAAAACAAAAACATCATGACTTTTCTGACAACCCAGCATATGTAAGGTACAGCAACATCCTGAGTAAGGATTTACCAAT
>NW_006160032.1:366168-372032 GCF_000334495.1 Tupaia belangeri chinensis
ACCTGTTCACTAAATATATATATTCTTGCCACATAAATTTAATTCAGTGATTGATCTTTTTCTCCTTCAAACCAAATGTACCAAATGTTAACATTTAACACATCTACATATGGTTATGAGTGTTAGATATGAGCAGTTCACTTTTAACAGTAGTATTTAGGCAGATTTTTTGCAAGGTGGGGTTTTTTTGATGTTTATTTAAGTAGATTAATCCAGTAACAAAAAACTTCTCTGAAGCTTTCCTTCTCGACCTTGGTGCATGGTTTCCAGTGTTGTAACAGAGTTAAGCTATGAAACCTCCAAATGGCACAATTGGACTTGCATGATGTTCCCAGACTTGGGGAAACTTCTGCCTGATTCATAATGCTGTGGTGGTATTCTATGGACGTTTGGATTCATTTGTGAAGCATCCAAATCAAAGCTAAAACCGTAAATGTGAAACACTAAAGACAAGCATGGGAAAAACTGTGAATCTTCATTTCTAACATTGATCTAACTTTCTATATTGGATCAATATGTTGTATTTAGATGGTATCAAAAATGGTAACCTACTTAATTTAAAATATTAACTTTTAAATTGAGGTTTACATCAAAACCATTTTGCAAATGCACTTTGAAGGCACATTAAGGGTTATGGGCAGTATAGATGGTTTCTTGGCACCCATAATACAAATAATAGGTAATCCAGACATAGATTTTATTGTTACCTGGGAATTATTTAGATTTGAGGGCATTTTATATAAAGCAAAAATACAGATCATTAATGAGTTTGGCATATTCATTAAGTTAACCTATTTTTTTTGTAGAAAAGAGGTCATGTTTGTATCCATAATACAAATTTTTAATGCTAAATCTACTGCCTCGGTTTAATCCCACCAAAAATATTAGTTTTCAAGGTGAATGATCACTCTGAAAACTTGTTTTATCCTGAAGTAAGTAGAGGCTAGATTTGACACTGGAAGTTTTTAGTAAGGGCTGCCATTCCTTCTAATTTAGAATTCTCTTTCTAATTTAGAATTCTGTTAAAAAGAATGTACTTTCACTAATGTCCCTGTGTCGAAACAAAGGTTTAAGAAAAGTAAGTGGGCATCCTCACAGTTGGAAAGTCACTGGACTTGTGTTCAGGTGTCAGTTGGTGACTAAGGACATTACAGTGCTGTACACTGTTCTTCAGTCTAGTGTGTAGCCTGAGGCCATCCAGAATGGCTCTAACCAGTTTTGACTGGCTGTTGGTTAAACAAGCACTGAAAAATAAACCAAAGAACCATAATATATCTTAACTTTTATAAACCTTGTTTTATGGATAACTTTTCAGTTTTCCCAAAAGGTTGATATATTTCAGTATTTTGAGTACATCAGTGTTAATTTTGAGTTGGTAGGGATAACCATCATGTTTTGGTACTAAGAGATATACCTTTCAATAAAGTTATTGAAATGCAATCTCTTACTGGGAGGTTTGTTTTCTTTTTTCTGATTCAATTATTTTAGTGGTGTGGTAATAGAACTGTGATTAAAAAGCTGTCTCTACTTAATATATTTAAATTGAGCATTAATGTAAGGTGTGGGGTAGTGGAATATATCTCTGTATAGTGTGACCTCATTGACAGATATAATTTCTAATAGTTTTTAAAAACAGACACAAGGGGGGCCAGCAGGTGGGGTGGTGGTTAAGGGCATGGGACTTGCACATGAATGACTGTGGCTCAAGTCCTGGACCTAGCGGCTTGCTTTCTCGCCTTCTTTCTCTCTCTGTCCCTCTCTGGTCAAATTAAAATAAATAAAATGAAGTTAAATAATTATTAAAAACAAAAACCAGACACAAGGTGTGAATTTACTGTTTTTATGCTTTATCAATCCCCTTTGCCATGACTATTGCTATGGATGTTCTTGGTAATACAAATTTACCCTTTTCAGCCTATCTGAAGCTTTGTTCAAACCCTTTTAGCTATTAAACAGCATTCCAGTGCATTTGTTGCTAACAACAGGTAATGGCCAAATACTGTTAGTCTGCTTGGATTAAATGGTAATTATTACTAGAACTACAAGAATTCATATCTGGTTTTGAACTTTATATTTAGTTAAATTAGTAAGGACACAAAGGGGACACTATAAAGAATTACAGATAGAAATTTATAAAAGCAGCATTCTTTTTCATGTAATTCCAATGAGATATATTTAATAAATCCTCTGTACCATATTATTATTTTTAAATAGTACCTGAACCTTATATGCATTTCCAGTTATAATAAATACTGTACAATCAATAAGTGCTGGCTGTCAGTGACAGATTTTACTGGTAGGTACTATTGTTACATGCTTTATATGCATCATCTCACATAATCCCTTAAGCAGAAAAACGAAGAAATTTGCACCAGTCACACACCTGGTTTCTTGGTGGTGGGATTAAGAGCCGAACAATTCTGACTCAAGAGGCCGTATGCTACTCTGCATATTATCTCCTGAAATAGGTTAATGGGGTTCATGTCACATTATTGGTATTATTTCCAATCAAATCCACAGTCTGGCCACATGAAGTGCTATTATCAAGTGTGAAGCCTGTGGTTTTTGTGGAGAGGAAGAGATTGTAGCATGGCCATCTCTTGAGGGTGATTTCTCACTTTCCCTCTCTGGCAAGTGCATGTGTCCCACAGCAAAAACCTTAAAGAAAATACACAAAGCAAAAATTGACAGCACTGAAAGAAGTAATGGACAAAGCTTTTATTATAGTTGCATTCTTTTCTGGGATCTATAGGATTATTAGAAAATTAGCAAAGATGTAGAACTGAACACAGCCGCTCATCACTGAATGACCTACCTGTTTAATAACCTCTTGGATTTATGACCCCAGGTACCCTTCTCAGTCTTTGTCTCATTCCTGGCATCAGTATTTACTATGCAGTTTCACATCCACAAAGACTACATATTTCATTTATGTAATCTATACTTTTGAACCCACAGTACTAGTCAAAATAAAGACCATTACGCTAGATTCATGTATTGAGGCGTGTGTCTTGTTGCTTTCTGGAGCTTATCTAATGTATGTTTTTATATATTGATAAAAATACATTCTGTGCTGTTGCATGATACCTATTAAAAAAGATACATCCTATGGTGCCCCAACACACCACAAAACATCTGCCTTTAAGTGCCCTGCTTACTGACTAATTTGCTTAATGACCTAACTTGGTTATTAAGTGCAGAGTGCCTGTAATACCAACAATCAGCTAGAGCTAATTGACATAAAATACTTAATTCTAAAACAGCATAATAAGCATTCTTTTCAAGAGCAGGTAGAACATTCACCAAAATAGACCATACCCTGGGTCTTAAACCTTGAATTTGAAGAGCTGAAGTCAAACAGGCTAAATTCTCTAATCACAAACTAGTAACCAATAATAGATAATGGGAAAATTTCCAAATAAGAAAATTAAACAAGACTTCTAATTGATGGCTCTAAGGGTAAGTTTCGAAAGAAAATAGAAAATACCTTAAGCAAAATGAAAATATGTGCTGGCCTTGTAACCTAATGGTTAAGAAAGCCAGATCCCACATGGCCAACTGTAGTCCAAATCCTGGCCCCAGTGGCTTGAACGTGCTTCAAATCCAACAGGATGGAGAAATGGAGAAGGGTTTGCAGCACGATCATGCCCCACTGGAGAGTGCTTTCTCTGGTAAGCACACACTTTTGGCAATGTTAAACAAAAATAACACAATGTGTGAAATGCAGCTAAACCAGTGCTTAGAGAATAATTTATAACATGAACTGCTGTTATAAAAAAAATGTTTCATTTCAATACTTAAACTAGGAAAAAGGGCAAATCTTAAGCAAGCAGAAGGAAGAAAGGGAAAACAGTGAAACTGAAAAATCAGCAACAAAAAGAAACCTTCCAGTCTTAGGAATGAAAAAAATACCATTACAGACTCCAGAGAAATTAAAAAGGTCACTAAGAAAATACCATGAGCAACTCTATTCAAAGGTAGATGAAACAAATAGAAACTAACAATTTAAATGAACCGAATTTTTGTTAATGCCGTAGGGCGTATGTGTTTGCACACAGAAAATCCATCAATGGGACCTAATCACACCACAGGCCTTTTTCCTCCAATTCTCAATCCTATTGGGATTCAGGACACATGCATATGTACCTGGTGTATTTTTAAACCTGCCAGGGTCAGGACTAGAACCCCAGCTGGCCATGGGGAACCTGACTTCCTCTGCATGGCACGCCACTACTGCACTACAGGGGTAGTGCTTCTAGTTATTTTAAAAATTCAAATCCTATGTTTAAGACCTTACTAGCAAATTCATAAAACTTAGATAAAGATTGCATTAACACAAATCCTACAAATCTCTTCCAGAAAGTAGAAGAATCACTTCCCAATGTATTTTTCTTGTTTTGTTTTTCTTCTCATCTGTCTACTTGCCAGAGGGGTGCATGTACTTGTGGAAGAAAGGGGGTAGAAAGTGAAAATGACCACCCATGCAGAATGGTCTCACCAGGATCCCTTCTCCATTTCTCCCTCCTTTTGGGATTTTGGACATACACACATAAATGCCCAGTGTGCTTTCCAAGTCACTGGGTCCAGGACTTGAAGCCCTAGTTGGCCATGTGGGATGCAGCCACCCTAACCACCACATCACTGACTGGCTCCCCAATTTATTTTATAAAGCCAGAATTAATATATCAAGCCAAGATGAAAATAACACAAAACCTGAACAATTTTCCAAAGTTAAAATAGATATATAAACTCAGTAATACACCACGACCAAGTTTGGGGTAGGGGAGCAGATAAAAGCTGTTTCAAAATTTTAAAATAAACTAATATAATCCACTATATTAATAGTCTAGTCTAAAGGGACAAAAAAACAAAGACAACCCAAGAAATCAATAACAATAAAACTTACAGAACTAATAATCGAATTTAACATGATCACAGTTTATAGGTCAATAAAAATCAAACATCTGTAGACACTAGCAATATGTACCTGGAAATAATTTTAAAAACAATTACATTTACAATAGCTAGCCCCCAAAATGAATGCTTAGGACTAAATCTAACCAAAGATGTAAATGATCTGTAAGCTAAAAACTACACAAAATGCTGATGTCTGAAATCAGAGGTGCTAAATGGGGAGACATCCTGTTTATGGATTGGAAGCCTCAGGAAATTTCATTTCAAACATCAGCAGAATCTTTCTGTAGAAAGGTAAAGAAACTAAACTAGTCAAAACAATTTTGAAAAAATAAAGTTGAAGGAATCATGCAACTCCATTTCAAAACATGCAATAAAGAGAATAATCAAGGCAGTGTGGTCTTGGAGAAAGGACAGACACACAGGCCAAAATCTAAAAATAGACTCACACAGATAGCATTTTTTTTTTTTTTTTGGAGAGGTTTTTGCTATAGGGCACGTGCACTCACCAGAGAGACAGAGAGAGACAGAGAGAGAGAAAGTGAGAAATCACCCCCCACCCCCCGCCAAGGGGGATGGCCATGCCGCAATCCCTTCTCCTCCACTCTCCTCTCAGGATCATAGGCACGTACGCACACACGCCTGGCCTGAGTTTAACCCACCGGGTCTGGGACTCGAACCGTGGTCGACTACATGGGAGTCCAGCGACATAGCCATTATGCTAACTGCTGGTCCTATGATTTTTTGGCAGAGGTGCAAAGACAATCCAATGGAGAATGGATAGTCTTGGCAACAAATGATTGAAACAATTTTACCTTCATATGCAAAGAAAATAAACTTCCATCTATTTCACAGCTTTACAAAAGCTAACAAAATGAGTTACAAGTCTAAATGTGAAGCACAAAATTGTAAAATTTAGAAGAAAAAGGGAAAAGTCCTCATGACTCAGG
>NW_006160032.1:372055-377844 GCF_000334495.1 Tupaia belangeri chinensis
TAGATATGACAGAGAAAGCAAGATCCAATAGCATGATAAAGTAGACTTCAATCAAAATTTAAAATTTAGTGCTTCAAAACACACCATTAAAAAAATGAAAAGAACCCAGAGAACTTATTAACAAATCATTTATCTGATCAGAAACGTGTACCCAGAATATATAAAGAACTCTTACTACTCGACAATAAGATCACCCAATTTTAAAATGGCAAAAGATTTGAATAAGTATTTCTCCAAGTGCTATACACAAATGATCAATAAGCATAAGAAAGAATGCTTGACATAGTCATCAGGGAACTACAAAAGCAAGAAGAGATACCACTTCCTATCCACTAGAATAACTAGATGCAAAAAGTCAGCTAATTAACTGGGGACAAGGATGTAAAGTAACTGAACACGTGTACATTGCTGGTGGGAATGTACAATGCTGTATATTTGAGAAACAATCTGGCAGTTCTGCAAACAAATGTGAAATTACTAAATAACTTAAAAATTCTGCTCCTAAGAAATAAAAACACATACACACATAAAAACTTGAACATAAAGGTTTATAGCAGCATTATTTGGCATAGTCAAAAGGTGGAAGTACCCAAAGGTCCATCAGCATATAAATGGGTAAAAAATATGTGTTAACAGCCATATAATGGATTATTCAGACATAAAAAATAAAATACTGATACATGCTAGAACATGCATTAACCTTTAAAACACTCAACCAGATGAAAGAGCTAGTCACAAAAGACCATATATCATATGATTCTATGAAAGTGAAATGTCCAAAACAGGGCAATCTATGAGATGGAAAGTGAATTAGTTTATGCTTGGCTGACAGGCAGATATATGCAAAATAAAACTAAAATCAACTTCATTGTGAACTTTAAATAAGTAAAACATATGGCAAGTAAATTCTGTCTCATAAAACAGTTATTACAAAAAGATTACATAAGGGAACCAGCAGTTAGCGTAATGGCTATGTTGCTGGACTCCTACGTAGTCGACCGCGATTCATGTCCCGGATCCGGTAGCTTAAAACTCACGCCGGGTGCGTGTGCGTGAATGCCCAAGATCCCGAGAGGAGAATGGAAGAGAAGGGATTACGATGTGACCATCCCCCCTGGGGGGTGATTTCTCGCTTTTTGTCTCTATGTCTCTCTCTGTCTGTCTGGCGAATGTACGCGCCCTATAGTGAAAATCTCTCCCCCCCCCAAAAAAAAAGATTACATAAGATTCCATTTATATGACATTCTTGAGAAGATAAAACAATAGAGACAGAGACTAGAGCAGTGGTTTCCAGGGCATTAGAGCTTGGAGTAGGATCTGACTATAAAGAGACAGCAGGAGGGAGTTTTCAATGGTGACTGAACTGTTTGATATCCTGATTATGGAGGTGGTCACACATACTTATACATGTTAAAATTTACTAAACTATATACCAAAGTTAACTGCCTTTTCAAAATATAAAACATTTAAAAAACACGGAGGCTGGACAGTGTACAGCAGTAATGCAATACCCCCCTGGGGCTGACCCACAGGACAAGGGTCCAGGTTTCTGTCTGGAGACCTCTCAGAACACAATAAGCATGCATGTGCCAATGATCTAGATCTAGCTTAAGTTGTGGATCTCAGCATAAAGACCTTGTGACTGTCACTCATAGAAAAACTTTTTTTTTTTTTTTTCAGTCAAAAAGAGAAGCTGACTATGAGAAATAAGCCTCTTTCCCAATAATTCATTCCTAAAATTGGGTAAAATGAGCAAGCTAGGCGTATCCTAGGCTGATGGCTATAGTGCCCGAGTGAAGTGTTGGGGTCCATGTATGATAAGTGGACATCCCTGCTCAACACAGGATGCTGGAGCCTGAGCAGGATGAGGAAGGCATTTGTGTGAATAGATGACCTACAACAGGGGATTGAAGATATTAAAGATGATAGGGATCAGGTTTTTCACTGCTATTGAAGGAAGTGGAAAATATTAAAAGGGAAAAAACTAAAATGAATCCCATGGGATTAGAAGTCAAAGTTTAAGTATTAACGTATGGTTTTCAATATATATACATACAGAAACATGGACATAAATATATGCATCACATGCACACACCAACAGTAATTACACACTAGTACACAGATTTGAGATCTTAAATACTGCTTTACACTAAAGAGAACCCAGGCTCTTTGGAACAATGGCTGATACTCGTGCTGGGGAAGAGGAAGCATAGTAAACTTGTTATATTTTGTGCCAGAGTAAGAAATTACTCAAATAATAATAGCAACATGCCAGCTACCAAGAATAGTCTTCCAGGGACAAGCAGATGGCATAATAGCTACATCACTGGACTCCCATGTAGTTAACCATGGTTCAAGTCCCGGACCCGGTGGCTTAAACTCACACCGGGTACATCTGCATGCATGCCCAAGATCCCGAGTGGAGAATGGAGAAGGGACTGCGGCGTGGCCATCCCCGCCCCGGGGTGTGAGTTCTTGCTTTCTGTCTCTCTCTGTCTTTCTGGTGAGAACATGCGCCCTACAGCAAAAACCTCTAAAAACAAATAAATGGTCTTCCACCGGCCGAATGTAAAATTTTGAGCATCCAAGTTAATGAGAACAACAGATTTTTAACAAATTAAATAAAAAAGAAAATCATGAGTCTATATGGCTACAGGTTGAGTTTGATGAGAATCAAGATCTACTTTGAAACTTTTTTCTCACAATGTAACTATAATCATAAAAAAAAACCTTATAGTGAAGTCTGACGTCCACTACCTTAATCAGTCATGTAAGTAATACCATCAGAATATAGGACACTGAAATTATTATTCTATGATAAGGACTCAGTAAGTACACATCATCACTTGGGAACATTTCTGCTAAAGGTACATTGTGAGTTTAATCATGAAGAAATACTAAAAAAAAAAAAAAAAAAAAATCAACAAAATAAGAGATGTCTACCAAACTACCTCCAACCTTCAAAAGTGCCAAGATTATGAAAGTAAAAGTGAGAATTTGTTCCAGACTGAGGTAGAATGAGGAAACCTAACCTCCAAAGGCAAGGCATGATTTTGACTTAATCCTCTTGCTCTAAAGAACATCACTGAGACAATCAATTCAACCTGAAAGATATGAAGTTCTATGATTCAAATGGGAATAATGTATCAATATAAACTTTCTGATTTTAATGGTTGCATTGTAATTATGAAAGAGAATGTCCTTCTTTGAAGCAAATATAAATTAAAGTTCTTAGGTGATAGGTATCGGTATCTTTATTCACAAATGATTTGGAAAGAACAAAATTCTGTGTACTTTATCTTTTCTATGCATTTCAGATTATTTAAAACTTTTATGAATTAAAAAGGACAAAGAAAAGATAAAATAAAATTTCAATAAATTCTGACCCATGTCTGTTCAAAATGATACCACCGAAATCAGTGATCTTAGTTTGCCTTCTGCTGCTAACAAGAGCTCACTCAATAACTATATTCACTTAGCTGCTTTTCTTGTATATTAATTTACTCCTAATTTTTAGGTTTTTAAATATTTTTCAATTTCCTGACATAAAAAAATTCCTAAAGGAATAATATAACAATTACAAAATTTGTATTAACTCTTAAAATTGAATTAGTCAAAATACCTTTGTGGAATTTTCCTTTCGTAAAAATTTTGTCATTGTAACTTCTTTGTGCACATTGGTATAGATAAAGGGGTACATGATTGCTATTTAGAAAAGTTTATTGAACATTATTCCCACAATACACTTATCAAAAGAAAAACTTATTTTTTCCTGAAGGCACCCTTTCATTCCACATGATCTACACTCTAATTTTTTTTGTATTAAAAATACGGTTAAATATGAAATTAGTAAACTGCAGCATATAAAACTTCATGCTGAGCAAAAATAAGTCCAAAAAAAGGTCACCATATATCCAGAGAATAGTCCCCATAGTATGTTTCCTATGTAAATCATATTTGAATACAATTTTTAGAACCACACTTAAATATATTCTGCAATTTGTTAACTAAAGGCATCCACATTTTCTTCTACCACATATCTGTTCCTTTGATTAAGCTGGCAACTTCTGCTAGAATCCAAGAAATGCAGAAAAAAACAAAAAACAAAAAACAAAAAACAAAAACAGCAGTTATTTCTCAAGGTTTGAGAAATCTGGTCCACCTTTAGTGTAGTTTCCTGAGATTTCTGCTCCACTGAAGTCAAAACCAGGATTCTAAAAGATATGAAAAAAAATTATAATAAAACTTAATGAGGAAAAATACAAGTATAAACTACCAATTAACAAAAAAGAGATCTAAATAACCAATAAAACATGAAAACACACTATAACTCATATAATTACCAAAAATTGAACTATATGAGGAATTTTTTTTTTTTAATTTTAATTTTTTTTTGAGAGGTTTTCACTATAGGGCACGTGCACTTGCCAGACAGAGAGAGACATAGAGACAGAAAGCGAGAAATCACCCCCCAGGGGGGATGGTCATGCCACAATCCCTTCTCCTCCATTCTCCTCTCAGGATCTTGGGCACGCACGCACACGCGCCGGTGTGAGTTCTAAGCCACCACTGGGATGCGAACCGCGGTCGACCACGTGGGAGTCCAGCGACATAACCATTATGCTAACTGCTGGTTCCCTATGAGGAATTTTTAAAACTTTCAGATTTACAAATATTTGGAAGATAAGTATGTATACTACTATATCATGAAGTGTATAGGAAAGCTTAATATTTCAATTCGGCATATAAACAGATTTTAATAGCAAGCCGTTTGGGGGAGTTCATTATATGCTGCACAGGCTTAAAGAGCCGTACTTACATGAACAGTTTTTAACCCTAAAAATAATCCTATGACATACTACCACAGCTTTAGTATTTTAGAAGGTGATTACATTTATTCAACAAACATTTATTAAGCTTTTACTGTTTGGAAGACTATTAGAAGAATGTGGAATTCAAGCCTGAATAGAATGAAACTGTAATGAAACAAAAGAGTGCTAACAGGGTTGGGGTTCAGATGTGGCCAAATTCAGAAGAGGTGGGAATGAGGGAGGATTCCCCAGTATTTGACTTGAGCAATTAGTAAGCTAAGATGAGAAGGCTAGAGGAGAACAAATTTAAAAGGGAAGTTCTGGCTTCAATTTGGGCTTCTGAGTTGGCCCTTCAGAGATACTGTAAAAGCAACTGGATATGCAGGTCCAAAATTCAGGAGAAAGGTCTGAGTGAGAAATATCCACCTAGAAATCTTCACCATGTAGATGGAAAGTATACATCAAAACTTTCAAAGTGGTTTGATACAGTAATTCCTCTTCTCAGCATCTATTTTAGGCATACCTATTTTGGATCACTTGAGTAGTTTCATAGAGATAAGAATATAAGTTTTGAACAGAGGAAACTAGAAATCTAAATAATATCAAAGAGGGGGAACCAGCAGTTAGTGTAATGGCTATGTCGCTGGACTCCCACGTAGTCGACCGCGGTTCGTGTCCCGGACCCGGTGGCTTAAAACTCACGCCGGGCGCGTGTGCGTGCGTGCCCAAGATCCCGAGAGGAGAATGGAGGAGAAGGGATTGCGGCGTGACCATCCCCCCTGGGGGGTGATTTCTCGCTTTCTGTCTCTATGTCTCTCTCTGTCTGTCTGGCGAGTGCACGCGCCCTACTGTGAAAATCTCTCAAAAAAAAAAGAAAAAAAAATAATATCAAAGAGGAATAGCTAAATAATCATGATACATCCAAACTAGAAACCATCCTGAAGCAAATAAAATGAATGAGTTTTACCTCTCTAACAG
>NW_006160032.1:377875-421261 GCF_000334495.1 Tupaia belangeri chinensis
AAAGAGATCTAAGACATTCTATTAAATGAAAAAGCAGTATGAAGAATATACACACTGTGATCCTCTATGTTAAAAATAAAACAAACAAGCCAATATGAGATAAAAATGACCACATAGCCATGGAATGGGTGGAAAGGATGATGGTGAGGAACAGTCTTAGTCTTCTACCTTTTGCTATCACAAATACCTGACACTGGGTGATTTCTGAAAAATAAAAGTTTATTAGGCTTTTGATTCTGGTGGCTGGAAAGTCCAGGTGTAGTGCAGGCATCAAGTTTACAACATAGTTGACTGGTGAGAGGATGACAGGTACATGCACAGAGAGACCTGGAGGCCGCTAATCTTCCTTTCATAACAATTTGTTTTTGTGGGAACTAACCACTTTCAGGAGGGCTTTAGAACACACTTGGTCTCCTAAGTCTAAGTAACCAATCCATTTGTGAGAGTGAAAACCCCATGATCCGAACACTGTCCACTAGGCCTCACCTGTTAAAGGTCTCTCCACTTCCCAATGCCTTTACACTGGAGACTACATTTCAAAACATGAGACTTTGGGGGACAAACCATTATCTAAACCACAGCAGGAGTCTTTCACTTTTTTATACTATGTAAGTTTATATTGATTAAATTTGGGTAAGTTTATTGATGCGCATTAAGTAAATTTAAACTAAGAAATCAGAGCAATACAAATAAATTCCCCTCAAGAAAATTTAAAAATCAGATTCACACATTGAAAGGCCATTTTTCTAACCTTTTACTTAAAGTTCTCTGAAGAACTTTTTTTAACTTTTCATAAACACATTAGTTTTTATTTTTTAAAGAATTATTTACTGGGGTCAGCAGGTGGTGTGGTGGTTTAGGTTCTGGACTACTACACGGCTGACCACAGTTCAAGTCCTGGACCTGGCAGCTTGAACCTCATGTGTGCATGTGCGCCCACAATCCTAAGAGGACAATTGGGGAGAAGGGATTGTCGTATGGCCATCCTCCCAGGAGGTGATTTCTCATTTTCTCTCTTTCTAACTCTCTAGCGAGCGCATATGCCCAATAGCAAAAATCTCTGTTAAAAAAAAAAAAGAAAAAAGTATTTAATTTTATTCAATTCTTATTGTTTTTTTAATTTGCTATAGAGCATGTGTGCTCACCAGAGAAAGAGAGCGAGCGAGTGAGAGACAGAATGAGAGAAAGAGAAAGATAGAAAGTGAAAAACAAGCCACCAGGTCCAGGACTCAAACCACGGTTGACCATGAGGAGTCCAGTGCTTAAACCACCATGCCACCTGCCAGCCACGACACATTAGTTTTAATTTCCAGTGATATTTATTCTATAATCATTAGATATTTAACTACGCACATTCATACATTCATCTGACTTACTTCTTTCTGGAATCTCTCTAATGTCAGCTTTCTCTGCATTTGATCTTGTACCCACGGATCAGCTGCATATTCAGATTCTAGTAAAGAAGTCCAACAATTTGCTGCATCTCTCTTTGTTTTTGTAAGAACAATCCGGACCATTTTTCTGTCCTCTGAAGAAAAATAACCGCACGAATTAAAAAATTAGAGTTCATTATTAAATTTTGTATTTTTCAAAAACCATAAGGTAATTTTAACATGTAACTGTTTCAACACATTTCTATGACTATGTCTTCCAAAGCTGCAGACAAAAGGAACTAATACAAAAGTAAAAAAGATAGTTCCAAGACAAAATCACGAGTTTATGAATGACAATAGATTACCCTTACCCAAAGTCCATGTTCCCTCATCAGCTATCGTAGAATCGAAGAGTTTGCCCTGGAAAATAAACATAAAGAACTGAAAAGAAATAGCATTTCATTTTTATGAAGCTTTCATGATTAAGACTTACTTGTTTTCCTACCTAATCTTATTTCATACCATACCACTGTAAGTTACAGGTGCTCAATACTTAAGTTTCTTCCTCATGAGTGAAATAAAACCCACTAGGTCATCTGGAAAGTCATGATGTATTTTTTCTGTTTTTCTATGCAAAAATGCATCATGACTTTTCCAACAACCCAAATTTGCACTGTTTGGAATATTTACTATGATAAACAACACAGGGCTGTTTTAAGAAAGATCTGGTTCCTTAATTTTTAGAAGATGAAGAAATATTACTTACTACTGATAGGTCAGTATGAAATTATCTGAAATGTTTCAAATTTAAAAACTAAAATGGATGGGACCAGCAGTTAGTGTAATGGCTGTGTTGCTGAACTCCCATGTAGTTGACAGAGGCTCAAGTTCTGGACCTGGTGGCTTAAACTCAGGCAAGGCACTTGTTTGTGCGTGCCCAAGACAAGAATGGAGGAGAAGGGATTGTGGTGTGACCATCCCCCCTGGGGGGCGTGATTTCTTGCTTTCTCTCTCTCTTTTGTCTTTCTGGCGAGCGGAGCGCACGTGCCCTATAGCAAAAACCTCTTAAAACAAAATAAAGCAAAACAAAAAACTAAGATGGACTACAAGAGATCTGCTAAAAACAGAAAGGCTGTCTTTTAAAATAAACTTTGAAAACTGGTTCAATCTCTTTATTGAGCAATTGGCATTGAAATTTTTTTTGAAGTACTGTAGATCTGACTCCTAAACACCGGCCTTAAGAAATAAGCTTTGGGGCTGGCAGTGGTGTGGTGACTGAGGTGCTGAACTCCAACATGGCTGACCTCAGTTAGATCTTGGACCTGGCATCTTGCTTTCTCACTTTCTCTCTCTCTCTGGTCAAATCAAAAAACAAACAAACAAATAAATAAATAAATAAAATGTAGAAATCTTTAAAGAAATAAGCAAAATTAAATTTTAAAGAGAATGCATGCTCTTGAAAGCATGTTAATTTGCTGCACAAATTTAAGTTATACAAAATGGAATTAGGGTCAGCCTCACAGACTAGTAGCTAAGGGAACTGGCAACTGTGACTTGAATTCCAACCCCATCACCTTGGGGGTAAAAATGGGGAGGCACATGTGTATGCTCAAGATCCCAACATACTGCATGACCCACTGGATGTGCTTCCTTTTCTGTTTCTCTCCATCTCTGTCTCTTTGGTCTCTTTCTGACAGGTGCACACACCCTCTAGCAATTAAAATTAAATGAAACTAAAATGTCACAAAAAGTGAAACATTGTTTTAAATGCCAGCACTAGTTTAAAAAGTTCTACTGGATGGTATGTATATGTTAAGGTAACGTTATTGCTAAACTGCCCAAGTTTGAAATTACTAAAAATAAATCTAAATTACAATCCCTAGTCATTTTTCAGACACCCATGCACTATACAACTATATTCAGAAAGATCACTGTGATCCAACTTGACAGAAATCACTCACTTTAATCTTCTAAGGCATTCAAAGCACTTCTACATAAAATAATAGCAAACTATAACATGTAGTATGAGTTTATGTACCAGGCACTATTCCAAGCCCTTCATTCACTTGAATCTCATGTTATGCTCAAAATAATCATATGCTAAAAATACTATAATTACTAGACCTTGTAATGAAGAAGGCTTAGAGATTCTCATCTCTCGCAGACAGTTTAAAAACCAGAATACTGAGCCAGCAAGTGGTGTGGTGGTTAAGGAACTGGATCCCACATGGCTGACTCTGGGAGTTCCAGTCCTGGACCCAGTGGACTAAAAAACATGCCAGGTATGGTTGCCTGCATGTCTAAAATCAGGAGAGGAGAATGGAGAAGTGACTGCAGGGTGGCCATCCTTCCTGGGCAGTGATTTCTCACTTTGTCTCTCTCCTGCAAGCACACACAACCTATGGCAAAAAAATCTCAACAAATAAAACAAAATTCAGAATACTGGCAGAGCCAGATATCTCAAGTATTCTCCCTTCACCGGTATGCTGCCCTCCAATATCTTAAAATATCTGAGAATGTAATCAAATTTCAACTTAACTGAAACTGAATTTAACTATGGGCTGAAGGAAAAGGTAGGTAGGTGATGAAAAGGACATTAGTGAAATTAATAAAAAAAAGTTACTGGGACCAGCAGTTGGCATAATGGCTATGTTGCTGGACTCCCATGTAGTCGACCAGGGTCCGAGTCCCAGATCCGGTGACTTAAACGCACGCCAGGAACATGTGCGTGCATGCCCAAGATCCCAAGAGGAGAATGGAGGAGAAGGAATTGCGAGGCGATTTTGCGCTGTCTCTTTCTGGCGAGTTCACATGCCCTACAGCAAAAATCTCTTAAAAAAAAAAAAAGAGGTACTAATTATTTTCTTCATACACGTCATTACCTGCTTAATGACTCCACAAACATACACGATTTTTCTAATTTTATTTGAGAAAATAATCAGCTGACATCATCTCCAAATCCACAACCTGTTATCCTCTCCTTTATTTCTACTCTATTTTCCCACACCTGCCTACCTGGTGGTCCTATGCTTCCCTACAAAAACGAACCTCACGGATATAGGAACCTGCCTAGCTGTACTCCTGGCACCTATAATAGATCAGTGCCTGGAAGAAAGCACATGTACAATAAAGCACATGTACAAAACACATGTACACCTATAATAGATCAGTGCCTGGAAGAAAGCACAGGTCCCTTCACCAATTCAGTTCATCTGTTCTCAGCTGAAGACCTGTAGAGGAACAGAGGGGCAGCTAATGAGGTTTGAAAATAAAGATGAAAACGGGCACTTCGAATTCTCAAAACTGAGGGCTTGTCCTGAGAGTGGGGGCTCCAACCAGAGCAGAACCAGGGCGATTTCAGCGCTCTTTCTTCCTGCCAGTCGGAGGTGCCGTTCCCCTGAAACGACTATTCCACAGACAAAAGAGCTCTAAGACTCGGGGATTTAGGGAGGTTGGGAAGAAACTGAGCACAAACCCCGACCTGCAGCTACCTTGAGAATCTCGCGGCCACCCACGGCCAGCGCCACATGCCGGCTTTGCAGGCCGCACTGGATATCCTGCGCACGAGTGCCTGGAGGCACTTGAACTTCAATGAACACCTCCTCCAGAGTCTGGTACCACTGGCCCCACGGCGTTCCGCAAGGAACCACCCCACTACGTTCCTCAAAGGGGGCCGACATACTCCAAGTGACTCCCGGCAGCGGTACCAGCCGCACCAAGCGAGCCGAGCGCAGGCGCGATCCCCACGCTCAGACCACACCCCCGCCCTTTCGCTTAGGTCACTGCACATGCGCAGAATCACAAGTGCAGGTCTAAGCGTGTATGCATATTTTCTTTTTTTGTGGCCATTTAGGACGTTTGTAACGGCGGATTTGAAAGAACTGGAATCCATAAAAGTTTACGTTCACGGACCGATGGGAGAGGTCTGGAAACAGAAGAACTCCCTATATCCTCACCTGTATGACGTCAAAATAGAGACTATCATAAACATCTCAGTTGGGAAGTGCGCTTGCGCGGATGTTCCTAGTGCAGACGTAACAATTGAGTAACGACAGAAATGATTGGCTGGGAGTAAGGACCAGTAGCGGTCTCCTAGTAGTAGTCTAAACTCACAGGCTACTTCATTGGACGCAGCGAGAACTCAGTGCGCATGCGGTATTAGTGTCCCCGTTCCGATTGGTTTGCCCCAGGGTCTTTGTTTTTCAATTGGCTAGCTTCGAGGCGGGTGGGGAGTGGAGAGATTTGAATTTGGAAGGAATAAACAGTAATAATATGCTGGCAGTTGCCGGGGAGTGCCGGTGACCTTCGTTTTCTGGAGCTGGCCGTCAGCATGTCCTTCCCTAAGGCACCCCTGAAACGATTCAATGACCCTTCTGGTGCGTACGGGGAAAGGAGTTTGGGGACGGGAGACGCTTTCACGGCCCATACCCCTGTAGGTTCCTTCATCTGAGGCAAACAGGCGGTTTTAGGGCGGAACTGGGGCTCATGCAGTTGATTCATTTTCCTCAAATATGTACTGAGCATCTACAACATGCCATCACTATTCAGCATGCTAACGATTCGACAGTGAGTGAAACAGAGCTCCTACCCCATGGAACGTGCATTCAGGTGGAGAAGACTGACTAAACTTTTAGCCCGATGCAGAAACTAAAGCGTGATGAAGGAAAAGGAGATAGGGGAAGTATTTGTAGATGTTGAGTAGACAAAATCAGGAAGTCCTCTGATGAAAACATTTGCGTGTGATTTTCATCTAAATTTGTGGATTTCGTTTCCTTATTTCATTCGTACATAAAAGAAGGAAAACTGATAAAAAGCAGTTTATGGGTGTAAAATGTATAGCAGTAGCTTTATTGAAAGCACTGTGAACGAAGTAATTGGACTAATTAATATTGACCATTTATATACCCCAGACACCTCACTAAATCCTTAACATTGATTATTCATTCTTTTTTTTTCAAGTCTTCCAACAACTCTAAGCGATAATCTTAGTATTTATTGTTTGTTTTGTTAAAAAAAAAAAAATGACCGAGACTTAAATTCGTTCAGTATCAACAACCAACTCAGCAGAACTGGAGCATGAACCATGAGTCCATTCTGTGCTGTAACCACTGCAGTGCATAAGCACAATATCCAAAATAAAGAGCGGTAGGCACTAGTCATTTAGTAGATGCTGTCTGTGTCTTGGAACTGCTAAGGTCTTCACTTTTTTCTTTCTACAGCCAGGTGAGGAAGGTACTCATACTGTCCTCATTTAAGAGCTGAAAAAACTGAGGCCTTTTGTTACTATATTGAGCCAGCAAGTGGGAGCGCCTAACATCAAAACTCAAGATTTAACATTGTAATATACACTACGTAATGGTACTTCTTAACATCTTTATTAGCCACCATGTGATGGAAATATGCACCATCTGCTAATAAAAGATGGCCATGTGAACCTGCAGTCTCTTTTTCTGAACTAACAGTCTCAAGAACCATATTATTTACAAGTTATTCCAACAACCTGCTTTAAATTCTGTTAGGTGTGTGTTTCTAAGGAAGATTTTTATTTATATTATAATAGATTAAACCAGCTTTACCAACTTTAAAGTATTTCAAGCTCACAGTTTCAGAAATAATAGCAGTTATTCATTTGATAGTTAATTTGTGTGAGGCACTGGGATGTTTTCTCATATTATTCCAGTAATGATCATAATCATACTGTGATTATGATTTTTTTTTTCTACTCCAGTTTCTGAAGAATCTGAGCCTCAGATAGAAATAAGCCCCCGGGATCTTAAAATTGACTGGAAAAAAATGAGAGTATAATGTGTTTTGTTTTGTTTGTGCATGATATTTGCTATAGGGCACATGTGCTCACCAAAGAGACAGAAAGCAAGAAATTATCCCCACGGGAGATGACCATGTCGCAATTCCTTCTCCATTTTCCCCTTGGGATCTTGGACACACATGCACATACGCCTAGCATGAATTTTAAGCCACTGGTTCTGGGACTCAAACCATGGTCTTGGGAGTCCACTGATGGAACCATTACGCCATCTGCTGGTCCCCTTTCTATTTTTTCTATTCCTTTCTGCTAAACTCAATTGTGAACTAAAATACTGGGAATATAGACATGATTATGACACTTCCTAACTTTAAGCAGTTTTGTCTAATGTGGAAGATGGGTAAGTAAGTAAGTAAGTAGATCAATCATTCCAAAGTGGCAAGATTTCTATTATTGAACAATATGCACAATTTGCTATGGAAGGAATTTTCTAGCCTCATCTGGTGATTCAAGGAAAACTAAAAGAAGTGACATCTGGCCTGAAATCTGAAAGATACATCAGAATTAACCAGGCAGAAGGGAAGGTAGACTGTTGAGTCTGAAAGGAAAAAATAGAAAATGCCAAAGTCTGGAAGTTTTATGCATCTACCTAATGTAGTACATAAAATGTTTTGTTTGCAAACAGGTCTTAACTGCTGGAGTTAGCTTTAGAACATTATTGATGAAGATGTAAGTTGCTCCAGAAAGCCTGTGGTATCTCCCGAGATAGCTCTTCCTTTTGTCTCATGTTCCCACTTCCCGCATTTCTAACAAGTCATAGCTATGATGCATTGGGATGTTGGAAAATTCATAACATGTTTTTTTCTTCTATGTTTTCCTGTGTAAAAATGCAGCATGACTTTTCCAACAACCCAATAGTACATGTAAGTGTGTGAGGAAAATATAGAGCATGAAAAGAGCATTGCCATAGTCTGGTTGTGTCAATAAGTACATGGGCTGGATTTCAACCTAGTTCTTTATGGATCCACAAATCCCCTTTTCTATTGCATTTGACCCTTTAAAGTCTTTAAAGAAGAGATTTTGTTAAGTATGGTCTGTTCTCAGTTGAATATGCTGCTTGGTCATAGTCCGCTTCCCATCTTTTGCTGGTCCTTATCTCCTTGGAGAGTGTGGACCCACTGATGGACTAGAATGCTAGATTTCAACTTTGTTGTTTTCTGATTGCTTGCCAAGTCTAGAGCAGGGCTTCTCACTTTTTTCCACAGAAGCATTTCTGAGAACAGAGAGCATGGGAAAATAACCATAGGTTCTGCATTCACCCATCCCCTCTTACCCCAAAATAGTGTCACTACCAGTAGTGGTGACAGCTTTCTCCTAAGCCTCCTGTTTGTTTTATAATACATTATGTCTTCCATTACCTCTCCACCTGTACCCAAATGAATAATAGGTGCTCTAAGATGCGCCACATTCTGCCTGATTCAGGGAATCCCTGTCACCTCACTCTTTGCCCTGGGGTATAAATGTCTGAGGTGTGGGAAATCTGAGTTAGCCAGAAATAATGCTTTTTGCAAAGCCTGCCTTTACCTCCCCAGTAAAGTCTACACTTCAGTTTGAGACTCTCCTTGGTTAGAAATCATTTGCCTCTACCCTTTACCACATTTAGACTTGAAGGCTCCCATAATTGGAGCCTTTTCCCACAGTTCGTCCGTTTAAATGTTCATTTTTCCAGGTAGAAGAATGAAAGTTATTCTCTATATTATTTTAAGTTTCATTTTTATTTATTTCTTCCATAAGTGAGAGAGACAGATAGCACAGGGTCTTAACACGGTGATGCACTGCCAGCCTCAGCGAGGTCATGGGCACATGTTTCCTGTGTACTCAGGGAAGTGTGTGGATATGAATCAGAACCTGGACATGTGGGTCAGCCTTGCAGAATGTCATGTTTTGCTACTATGCTACTGTCTCTCCCTTGGAAACTGTTAGTAGAATTTTTATGAATTTTTATTTTATTAGAATAGATACAAGCACCAGCTTTAACATTTTTAAACTGTATCCCAGTGTGAGTCGGTATCTACTAATGAATCCCTTTTGACAAACATGTAGGAGACAGTAGTAGTTGCTTTGTAATGGTGAAAGCCCTCACCATTCCTACTTGTTTGCCCATAGCACTATACTGAAGTAAACAGCTGAATGGGTTTATACGGTATAAACTCCTGGAAGATAAAAATTCGTCTAGTACAGTTTGTACTTTGCACAACATGGCTTTATAAATTTCCTAAACTTCACCTCCCTTATCTGTAAGTTGTATGGTGTTATTGTGATTAAATAAAATAGTATGTATATAATGCTTAGCATAAAGCCTGGTATTTAATGTGCTCGTACACTGATTTTTTTTTTTTTCTGCGCATTCAGATCTGCAGTTGGAATTCATCAGTAGGTCTAATCATTGACTTTAGCCAGAGGTGGATTATCACTGTAAATTTTCTTTCAGACTGAATCTCAAGGAGTAGGCAGTTTTCATTGCTTTATTTGTAGACACTGATGATAGGTACCTCTGTGACTCTCTTTGAATAGAATTGACACCAAATATCTTATTTCTTGCATTCAGACATTAATAACAAAGCCAAGCTGCTTGTTAACAGTGGTCATCCCCAAACTCTCTTTACTGTTTTGCTCAGCTGCTTGTGTCCCTTCCATCCAATTGATATCAATGGCTAGATAGTAATATCGTTCTTCATAGAAAACCCTTCTTTATAATAGCAAACGGTTGCTATTTGTACATTTAAAAAAGTAAAGAATAGGTTATTAATGACATTTTTAAACTTAAATTCACTTTGTTATGAATGTTAACTTAAGGTTATAAATAATATCAGGTGATACATTAATGTTTTAGGGGCCCAACCTGGTGGCACGATCAGTAGCAAACTGAACTATGGTGATGGAAACCACTGACCAACTGGGGATTTGGACGCCCAGACTGGCATGAAAACGCACCAGTGTGTGTCTACATCCCCAAGATCCTGAAAAGCTGCAGGACTGGGGAAAGGGAACAGTGTCATGACAAGACCCTGTCAAGGATGCTTTTCTCTCTCTCTCATGCGTACACATGTACTCTAATCAAGAATACATTTTTTTTACAAAAGTACTTAATATCTGATGTTTTCTCTAGGTTGTGCACCATCTCCAGGTGCTTATGATGTTAAAACTTCAGAAGTATTGAAAGGACCAGTATCTTTCCAAAAGTCACAAAGATTTAAAAAGGAAAAAGGTAATGAATCTTGGGGCAGACAGATGATATGGTGGTAAAGGGCTGAACTCCCACGTGACTGACTGTGGTTCGAGTCCCAGATCTGGCAGCTTGCTTTCTCACTTAACCTCTCTCTCTCATTCACTCTGTCCCTCTCTAGTCAAATTAAAATAAGTAAATAAATAAAATAAAGTTAAATAAAATAATTCTTTTAAAAAAAGGTAATGTGTCTCAGGAAAACAATGTTTATATGATTTCATAAGTATCACAGGTATGAATAATAGTACTTAAATTTAAAGATACTATATAACATTTCTAAAAAGGTAAAGGTAGAGCTATATTTAAGTGTTTTTGGATGGGTTTATGAAATGGTAAAGGATGATACCTTCTCAACAGTGTAACACTGTTGAATAGCCAGGAAAATAAAGCAATATTTAGCTACAACCTCTTGATAAGTACCTTAAGCTTTCTGTCAGAGAATGTTAGGAAAATAAAAAAGGCATTAGATATGTAAAAAATATTGTGGAACTAAGTATTTGGACATGTATAGGCAAAACAAGAATTGGCTATCAATATATTACTTCATTAAGAGTTGTAATAAAGTATTTGGAAATTAGTTATCATATGTTGTTAAAACTATAAACACCAATCTTAATCTGTACAATTGGTTTTTCTGCAGAAGTACAACAAAATCTTACTGTGGACAAAGAAACTGTTTTGCCTGCCTCAGCTAGAAAAGTTAAGACTTCAGGATTAAAGGTGAGGAACTTTTATATGCTCACTGGCTTATGAACTCTATTAGTGAAAAAATAACTGAAAGATATTAGATGGATTGAGTGTGTATGTGCAGGTTATTTTTAAGTATATTTATAAATTAATAAAATAAGTTACCATTAGTACTAGCAAGTTTTACATTTCTGCCTAGGTCATTCTAAATATATTTCACTGTGCCCTTATTTCATAATTATAAAATAATCTCCGCTTCTCAGTCATGTCTCTGTCTGGATAAATTTTACATTACCTAATAAGCCTTTAAAAATTATGTCATGTTTTGATTTGTTAGGTACCATCAATTGAGTTGTTTTGGTTTTGTTTGTTTGTATGGGGAAGAGTACATATTCATAAATACAAGGAAAAAATATTTAAAGCCTAACAGGTTTGCTACTCCGAAACTGCCCAGGCATGGTGGGAGATAAAATTTACTTATTTTTTGCTATAGGGAAAGTATGCTTGCTGGAGAGAAACAGAGGAAGAGAGAGGGAAAGTGAAAAAATCGCACCCTGGAGGGATGGCCATGCCATAATCCCTTCTCCATTTTCATCTCATGATTATGGGCACACATGCCTACACACCCTGTGTGTTTTCAAGCCGTCAGGTCCAGTACTCAAACCCTGTAGTCAGCCTTGTGAGCTCTAGCTGCTTTAAGTACCATGCCACCAACTGGCCAAGTAGATAAAATTCTTTTTTTTTTTTAATTTTTTTTATTTTTTATTTTTATTTATTTATTTATTTATTTATTTTTGAGAGAAGCCACCGGGTCTGGGACACGAACTGCAGTCGACTACGTGGGAATCCAGCGACATAGCCATTACGCTAACTGCTGGTTCCCGATAAAATTCTTAATAGCTTTATGTTATGGCTTGTGCAAGAACCAAATGGTGCTTTTTTCATTAGATTATAAGTAAGCAAGTATTTTCTTAAGGCATTATTATTTAATTTTACTTGCTGTACATTTTTAAACATACTTGATTCTGTTATTTAGACATTTAAATGGTTTTGGAACAACTTAGATATTGAATCTACTTTTTCATCTGTAGGTTTTATGAAATCTATAATAAATATTCCTGTTGAAAATTTAACATTGGAATTGGAATATGCTGAAAGAATAAAATACATGGCAAGGTTTGAAGACTTAGTACAAAAAAACATAAAATCTAAGTAATTTTATGTTCACGACTTATTGAAATGATGTATTTGATATATTGGCTTAAGTAAAATATATTATTAAAATGTCTACATTGTAAATATTACTAGAGGATTTAAAAATACATATGTGGCTTGCATTAAATTTTTATCAGGTAGCAATCGTATAGACATTCTTTTCCTTTGAAATTGATATAAAAGGCTTAACTGAATTTCTCGAAGATTCAGTTCTGAAAATTTGAATTAATTATAGAATTCATTAACCTGACAAAACTAAGTTACATACAGGTTTGTGTAAAACCCCCAAATAATAGATCTTCCTTAACAGAAAATACCATTGGGTATGAAATGAATAAATATGAGACTGTCATGACCCTCCTTTAACATAGAGATATACTTTGTATTGACTCCGTGGCCTGGTGGTTAAGGCAGCCAGATCCCACATGGCTCACTGTGTGGTTTGAATCCCAGCACCAATGGCTTGAAAAACACACCACTGAGTCCATGCACATGTGTATCCCACATCCTGACAAGATAGAGAAATGGAGGGGAAGTGATTGTAGACTGACCATGCCATGTTGGGAGGTGCTTTTTCCCTCTCTCTGTCTCTGGTAAGTGCACATGTTCTCTAAACATTTAAAAAAAAAAATTCTTTAAGATAATTACTCATTTTCTTCCATTTTTTAGATGAAACAGATAGATAGATGCTCTGTTTTTTGCCATTGTCCCAGGAAGGTGGTTGGATTTTTAAAAAAGAGGCAGTGTGAAAATTATATGTCTTTAGGAAAAAAGCAATGAGAAGATTTGAACCAGAGCTTATACTAATATTTTTTCTTTAATTTTCTGTATGTTTCTCTTGACCTGGAAGTCTAAGTCACTTTCTCTTTGTAAGATTATTTTCTTTCTAAGATAGCATAATTAAATATTCAAAATGTGTTGTTGTTTTACATTAGGAGGGAGATAGTCAGTAGCTTTATTTATAAAGCTCTACCTGCTCTTTTCATTAGGCTTTTTAGAAAGAGCCAGATCTGTTGGTCTGAAAATTTTTTAAACCTGAAATATTTTGGAAAAAAATTTTTTTTTTGAGAGGTTTTTGCTATAGGGCATAAGCACTTGCCAGAAAGACAGAGACAAAAAGCAAGAAATCACACCCCAGGGGGGATGGCCATGCTGCAATCCCTTCTCCTCCATTTTCCCATTCTCCTCATAGGATCTTGGGTATGCATGCACGCACGCACATGTGCCTGGTGTGACTTTAAGCCACCAGGTCTGGGACTTGAACTGTGGTCTACTACATGGGAGTCCAGCGACCTAGCCATTACACCAACTGCTGGTCCCGATATATTTTGAGATTTTAAAGAAACTTGTCCTTCATTTACCTACAGATAAATGACCTACAAAATGTTTAGTTGACTCAGTGTAGTGTTTAAAATATAATTAACTATTTAGAACCCTTAATCTTTCCTAATAACCAAAAATAAAAATTGGTTGTAATATCTGGAGTATTTAAATTTGTTCATAATTATTCTTTGACTTTTAAACAGAAAGAATCTCAAAAGAACGATAAAGATTTGAAGATATTAGAAAAAGAGGTGAGTCAAACTTTTGACTTATTAAAAATTAAATGTGCTGTCTAGTAGAGAGTGGCATAGCATTAAGAGGGATTCTGTTGCAGTTTGAGGAGTCCTAAATGGGCCCCAGCCAAGATGGCATGGTCCATAGCACACTGGACTTCAGTCCTGCAAGTTACATGAATGGCCGCTGGTTTAGATCCCCACTCAGTCTACCTGAAACATGCCAGGTGCCCCAGATCTGGACAAGCTGCAGGGTTAGAGGAAGGGGATTACAACATGATCAGAACCCATCAAGGGTGCTTCTCTCTCCTCCCCTCTCCCTATTTCTCTACTTAAGCATGTGCATGCATGCCCTCTCTAACATTAATAAAATAAACTTAAAAAGATAACCTACTTCCTGAGAAACCAATAACTAAAAATAATTGTTTATTTTACTACAAATATGTAGATAAAATACTTATATTTACTCATAACACATACTCTGTATCCTAATTTATGTTAAGGCAACACAGCTAGAGAATTGTTTATTGAGCATGCAACCCTATCTGGTTAGTTAGATTGTGATGAAGTTATGCTAAGTAAATGTGTGCTCTTCACTGTAGATATATGCCTTCCTCAAGAATGAAATAACTGGAGCCAGCAGGTAGCATAGTAGTTAAGGTGCTGGACTAACACGCAGTTGACTGTGACTCAAGTCCCAGATCTGGGAACTTGAAACTCAGGCCAGGTGAATATACAGGTGTACCCCAAATCTTGAAAGGAGAATGGAAGAAAAGGGATTTTGGTGTGACCATCCCCCTAGAGAAGGTTATTTCTCGCTTTCTGTCTCTCTGTATTTTTCTGTCTCTCCAGTAAGTACATGCCCTATAGCCCCCCACCAAAAAAAGAAAAGAAAAGAATGAAATGGAGCAATTCTCTTGAAAATGATAGCCACTCACCACATGTACCTATTTAAATGAGATTAAATAAAATTAAAAACTCAGTTTCTCATTAATAACATTTCAGCTGTTCAGTAACCACTTATGGTGAGTAGACCACACTGGACAGATCATTTCTACCATTGTAGAAATATCTATTGAGCAAGGCTAGTCACATGGCCTGGTGGTTAGGGAGCTGCATCCCACGTTAGCCAACTGGTGCTTCCCGTCTTGGCCCCGGCAACTTGCAAAACGTGCTGGGTGCACGTGTGTGCAAAATCCAACAAGATGGAGAAATGAAGGAGAAAGGATTGCTGTGACACCATGCCCCATGGAGGGTGCTTTCTTTCTATCCTATCTCTCTCTGGTGAGTGCACACCCTCTGGCTTATAAACTAACGAGAAAGTTATCTATTGAGCAGTGCTGCCCTAGAGAACTCACCTACATTCCTACACAGCGTCAAGCTGCTCACTGCCAACTTTGCTTATCTGACAATCTTTTTAATGTATTCTCATTGCTAGTCAACTCTTCTGTTAGACATGAGCTTTTGAAATATTAAAACCTTTTATTTGATAATAGTCAAATATCAGCTTAAGAACAAGAATATGTCGAGATAAGTGCAAATCTCTACGTAGTTGCTCTGATGCTTTTGCATGTATTTTAATAATATTGGCTGTTATTTCACATAAGAGACATGCCCAGTGATAGGATACTTAGTGATGTGATATCTGAGCCTCAGCGAGATAGCTGGTGAGTGAGCGGCAGAGACAGAAGTAGAACCGATAATTTACATTGGTTACTTAATTTTTTAGAATAGAGATATTTGGCAACATAAAGCTCTATTTTATTTAAACTGCCAGTGTTCGTTGCTTGTTTAGCTTGAATTCGTTGTTAATATTTTAAAGTAAAAAGTCACACACAGCAAGTTCACATTTCTAACTTCGGTTGCGAAACCAGGTCTGCACGAGGCGTTTCTGCATTGCTCTCCAAGGCTCAGTCTGCTCTGGCTGCCGTGGCCACCTCCCTCAAGAGCACATCGCGCTTCAGCCCTCACCTGGCTCTGTTCACTCATATATATAAAATCTGCTTGGCCATGGAGGCATTGGAGTTTACACACTCTTTTTTTGGAGCTAAAGCTTCTTTAACTGCAAAATGAAAAATGTGATGGAGATCATTTCAAGATTTTTTTTCTACTTTTTAATACTATGCTGTGAGCACCGGTTATAAACCAATAATATAAGCATAGAGAAAGCTTTTTCAAACTATCTTACCATCCAGTTTAAAGCTTTATATGTAGACTGATAATTGATATATTTTTAGTTAAGCAGTGTGGGCTTAAAATACTGAGGCTGGTATGAAGGCAAAGTCAATAAAAGCATAAACTACTTTCCATGTGATTTACGGCTGTGCTTTCCTGATAGTGGCTTTATATCCAGACAGTAATCTATTTTAGTACTTATTCTGTATGCAGTAGTAAGGAATGTATGTTCACTTGTTCGATATAACGATCTATATATGTCACTTGAAATTTAAGTTAGTTAATAATTTTGTTCAAGTCTTTATCTGTACTGATATTTTTGTTTATTATGCTATCAGTTACTGAGATGAGTGTTTTAAATTTCTAATTCTAGATTAATCTATTCTCCTTTTGGTTCTGTTGATTTTTGTTACATACAGACACACACACACACACACACACACACACACATTTTTTCTTTAAAATATATTGAGTGGTCAGAAAAGTCATAATGTATTTTTTTTCCATGTTTTTCTATGTAAAATGTGTCATGACTTTTCCTATGACCCAATATTTCTTTTCTCTTTTAATTAAAGAATTATTTTTATTTAACTTTCTTTCTGTTTTTCTGTCTGTCTTTCTGCCTGTCTGTCTTTTTTTTCTCTTTTTCTCTCTCCCTGCCTCCCTCTCTCTCTTTTATCCTCTTCCTTTCTTTCGAGGGACAGAGCAAGAAGGGGGGGTGTGGGGAGTGAGAAAGCAAGTTACCAGGCCTGGGACTCAAACCACAGTCAGCCATGTGGAAGTCCAGTGCCCTTAACCGCTGTGCCACCTACCTGGCCCAACCCAATATTTCTTTTGGAGCCAGCAGGTGGTGTGGTAGCTAAGACACTGGATTCCCACATGGCCAACTGCAGTTTGAGTCCTGGACCCAGGGTCTTGAAAATCACACTGGACACATGTGTGTGAGTGACCAAAAGCCTGAGAGGAGAATGGAGGAGAAGGGATTGCAGTGTGGCCATCCCCCTTAGGGAGTGATTTCTCTCTCTCTCCAGTAAGTGCATGTACCCTATGGAAGAAACCTTAAATAAATGAAAGAAATATATATGTGCAAGCACGTAAGTGAGAGCGCCCAAACAGGTTATTAATGGTATAATCTACCCTAGCCTTCAGGCAGTCTCAGATCATGAACAAGCATATGTACCTGGTATTCTTAGGGAGGTTTTCAGGCTTAAACTGAGAACCTTCCTACACAGGGCTGTCTCATGAAGTCATATTTAACTTCTACATATCCATCTGGTCCCTGCTATGTGATTTGGAAGTTATGGTATAAGGGGTAAAACAAATTTAATATCATGTCTTTTTCTTGTTTGACCTTTGTATCTTTTTATCACTACAGAATATTTTCTGCCTTAAATTCTATGATTTTTTTTTTTTCGTTTTAGTTTTGCTTTTAAGAATGTTTGCTACCAGGCATGTGTGCTTACTGCAGAAATTCTGGGCACACGCATACATGCCCAGCATGATTTCAAGCTGCCAGGTCCAGCACTCAAACCACAGTCAGCCATATGGGAGTCCAGCACCTTAACCACCATACTACCTGCTGGTCTTCATTTGTTTTCTTTTTACTGATAGAGTATATGGGAACAGGATAGGGGATGTGTGCAGAGCCACAGAGAGAGAGAGAGAGATAGCTGTTTTTGACAGGATCTTGCTGTTGTGAGAAAGAAGGCTGGGAGAAAGTGAAAAATCAACCCCCAGAGGGATGGCCATGTTGCAATCCCTTCTCCTCCATTCTCTTCTTGGGATTTTTGGGCATGCCTGGACATGTGCCGGCATGATTTTTCAAGCCACCTTGTCTGGGTCTGAGACTCCAACTGAGCTGTCAGCCATGTAGGATCCAATGCCGTAACTTCCATGCCGTCAGATTACACTAGGAAAAATAAAAATATACACCAGGAGGTTTAGTTAGATTCACTACCTGTTGTCCTGTCAGTTTTTTGTCATTATGTTTTCTTCCAGATTCGTGTTCTTGTGCAAGAACGTGGCACTCAGGACAAGCGAATTCAGGATCTGGAAACTGAGTTGGAGAAGGTAGAGGCGAAGTTAAATGCTGCTGTCAGGGAAAAAACATCTCTCTCTGCAAATAATGCTTCCCTGGAAAAACAACTTATTGAATTAAACAGGACTAATGAACTACTCAAATCTAAGGTATTTGAAACTCATGTTAGCTTTTACCATTGGATAAATAATAAACATGTTTTTGTTTTTCTCATTACAGTTAATCGGAAATGTTAGGCTGTGGTAAATATTAAATGTTAAGTTGCTTTATATAGAAATTATATGGTTTTGAGGCTGGCAAGTGGCATGGTAGTTAAGGGCGCTGGACTCCCACATGGCCGACCATGGTTCAAGTCTCGGACCTGGTGGCTTGCTTTCTCACTTCCTCTCTCTCTCTCTGTCTCTCTCTGATCAAACTGGAAAATAACAATGATAATAATAATAAATAAAGTCAAAAGTAATTCTTTAAAAAAAAGAAATTATATGGTTTTTATTGTGATACCTGGCACATAAAAGGTTGTATAGTTTACTTTTTTTTTTTTTAAGATTTAAAAAATTTTTTCCCTGTAGTATGCATTTGCCAGAGAGAGGCAGAGATAGGGAAAGTGAGAAATCACCCCCTGGAGGGGATGGCTGTGCTGCAGTCCCTTCTCCATTCTCCTCCTGTGATTTTTAGGAACTCCTGCACATGTGGCTGGTATGTTTTTCAAGCCACTGGGGCTGGGACTGGAGCAGCAGAGTTGGCCATGTGGGATCCAGCACCTCAACCACCGTGCCACCTGCTGGCTCCTACAGTTTACTTTTTGTTTTGATATCTGACATTTTATTGCCACTCAAGACCCCTAGTAAAAAAAAATCATTAATAGAAAATTATAGAAATTACAGAATTTACATCTGAAAACCACTTTAAAATCTTTCTCTGACATAAATAATAGAATGACAGCAAAATCTTTCTCTGACATAAATAATAGAATGACAGCAAGTATCCATCTCAAATCCTTTTGGGAATGAAGCAGCAAATGAATAGATGATGAACTAAATGTGTTCAGCAGATAAATTGTGTTTATTCAGATTGTGTTTATTCAGTTTTAATTCACTCATGTATCCTAAAGGGCTTAACATGGGTGTGCTGTGTGTTACAGGAGTAGAGGGGTGATATAAATCACTGTTCAGTTTCAAGAATCATTTCTTCAGAAACTGTAGTGTGCCGAGCTCTTTGCTTACAAACGGGGTAAGAGTGCATTCAAATCAAGCATGAGGAGGAGAGCCCCACTCAGGGTGATTCTGATTTAGCAGGCCTGCAAGGGACCCTGTAGACTGCATTTTTTCAAAATATACCAGGAGATTTAGATTCATTTTGTTAAGGAAACATAACCTGGGACCAGCAGTTGGTGTAATAGCTATGTCACTAGACTCCCACGTGGTTGACCACAGTTCGAATCCCGGACCCGGTGGCTTAAACTCACACCAGGTGCGTGTGCATGTGTGCCCAAGATCCAGAGAGGAGAATAGAGGAGAAGGGATTGCAGTGTGGCCATCCCCCCTGGGGGTGATTTCTCGCTTTCTGTCTCTCTGTCTCTCTCTGTCTTTCTGGTGAGCACATGCTCCCTATAGCAAAAACCTCTCCTCCCCCCCAAAAAAGGAAACACAACTCAAGAAATTCTCTCTTAACGGGCTGTAGAGCCTTGCAATGGATGTTCCAGCATATCGTTAAGTGACTACCTATGATACCTTGGAAAGACAAGAACTGTAGTGTTGTACAAGCAGTAATTGCGATGTCACTTGAAGGCTATTTTCTCTACCCAAGTATATTGCAGGCAAATAATAGCCCTCAATGATAGGTAGAATAATCAGAAACTAAGTCTATTTTGGATGTGACTTAGCAGAATTTATTTCTGAATTTTTTGGTACATGTTTGTTGTACTTAGTTTTCTGAGGATGGAAACCAGAAGCATATAAGAATTCTAAGCCTGGAGTTGATGAAACTAAGAAGCAAAAGAGAAGCAAAGATAAGGGTGAGTACTCCCTTTGGTAAGTTTGCCATGTCAGGATCAGAGGATCTGAACAATTTTTCACTTCCTATCTGTTGTGTAGAGTATGATGGCTAAACAAGAAGGCATGGAGACGAAACCGCAGGTCACTCAGAAGAATCGGGAAGAATCCCAGGGGAAAGTAACACAGCTTGAGGGGAAACTGTAAGTGACTGAAAGGAAAGAAAAATGATTACGTGTCACCAGTCATGGCTTTGCCTCTCTCGGCAAGTTATTGTTTACTGAGGCTTTAACCTTTTTTTTTTTTTTTTTAATTTAACTTTATTTATTTATTTTAATTTGACCAGAGAGGGATAGGGGGAGGGGAGGGAAAGTAAGAAAGCAAGCTGCCAGGTCCAGGACTCGATTCCTGGTAGGCCATGTGGGAGTCCAGCACCCTGAACCACCATGCCACCTGCTGATCCAAGATGTTAATCTTTAACTTATCCCCTCTCTTTAATTGCCCTGTTTCTCTAAGTGATACATAAGCTCTAATCATTCCCAAACATTGTTGCTAGAATGAATAAATGTATTACTTCTGTACATTTTCTGTAATGATGATGAAGAAAGATCTCCTAACCTTTGTATAATAACCCTGTAATCTCATGGAGGTAGTGGTCCAACCAAAATGGAGAAATGCAAATACAGGAAACTGATTAATGCATAATTGTAGCCTTTTTATTAATGCTGTAATTTGCATATGATAAAATGCATAAGTTATAAATATTCAGTTTGATGACTTTTGACAAATGTACACACCTATGTAACCATTAGCCAAACAAGACAGAGACCATTTCCATACCTTCAGGAGGGTCTTCATGTCCCATTTTGTATAATACTCCCCACCCCCACAATTGCTTTCTGACTTTCATGATCATAAATTAGTTTTGCCTTTGTTGGGATGTTTATGGCAACAAGCGAGGGAAGGCTTGGGGAAGTTTTTTCAGGTTGACATAATTTTTCAGGATGCATCCAAACAGTTATATAATTATTTTCCTTTTTATGTCAGACTAGTTTTCCATTATATGGATATACCTCCATTTGTTTACTTATCTCCTTTTGATTATTTTTGGGGGGCTGTTTCTAGTTGCTCACTATTATAAATAAGATCATTATGAACATGTTGTATGTTTTTTGTGAGGGGGCATTTGTTTTTCTTTCTCTTGCATAAATACGTAGGAGCAAAATTCCTTACTCATAGGGTAGTGTGTATAACATTTAAAAAACCTCAGAATGGCTGTACCATTTTATACTCTCACTATGTATGTTAGTTTCAGTTGTATTCTTACACCAATTGAATGTTGTCTGTTTGTAACCTTTCTAGTGGCTATAAGTGGTACCTCATTTAGGCTTTAAATTTGTTGCTGTTATTATCAATGTTTATCTGTTTTTGTAAGGTGCCTTTTTAAGTCTCTTGTCCAATTTCTCAATTAGATTGTTTCAAGGAGGTAAACACTAAATAATTGAATATCAGGCAGCCTGAGACAAAGATTTAGAGATTTAGTATGGGGGGGCAGGAAATTACCAAAAAAAGATTATTTCTGACATAACTCTTTATCAGAATATGTTCAGGAAGTTTTTTTATTTAAATAAAAACTTTAATCTTCTATGCATATAAATTGTCAATATAAAATGAGAGGCCACATAAAATGATGACTAAGAGTTTGGAGTCAGCCTATCTAATAACACATTTGGTATCTAGTAAGCATTATGGATAATTATTTTTAAAAAACAAAGATACAGGAGCCAGCAGGTGGCATGGTTGTTAAGGGCCCTAGACTCCCTAGATCGTGGTTTGAGTCCCAGACCTGATGGCTTGCTTTTGAATTTTCTCTATTCCTCTGTCACTCTGTCCCTCTCTCGTCAAAGTGAAAATAAATAATTAAATAAATGGATACAATTAAATAAAATATTTTTTTAAAAAGATGTACTAATATATGCTTTTTTTTTTTTAGTGTTTCAATAGAGAAAGAGAAGTTTGATGAAAAATCTGAAACAGAAAAACTCTTAGAATACATTCAAGAAATTAGGTAATATGAACAGTACCTTTAAATTGGACCTTCTTTTATTTAAATACTGATGAATACATCATTTTCATCATTTTTCTGTTAATTGTTCCTTGTACTTAAAACAGATGTGTTTTTCAAAATACTTTGTTTTAATACAGTTGTGCATCAGATCAAGTGGAAAAATACAAGCTAGATATTGCCCAGTTAGAAGAAAATTTGAAAGAGAAGAATCATGAAATTGTAAGCCTTAAGCAGTCACTTGAAGAAAATGTTATGTTGTCTAAACAAGTAGAAGACCTGAGTGCTAAATGTCAGCTGCTTGAAAAAGAAAAAGGTATATAGAGCCTGTAGATTCTTCCATTAGATGAGTGCAGCAAACAACGTTTAAGAAAATTACTGCTGTGTCAAAACAACTTTTTAATAATTACACAATTAAATACCCTATTCAATATTTGAAATTTTTTAATTCTTTTTATTCTTTTATGCTTGTTCTCTGTTTATTTTAAGATATTGCTTTTCTTGATCAAAATATTTATAGTTTGCAGTTCTTGACTTCTCCTGTATGAAAATTTAAAATTGGTAGATAAATTAATTAGAACTAACACACAATAATATACCTTTAGTAGACTAATGATACAATCTTCACAGTTTTATTCGTTTTCTGGAGGGATCTGTTTAACATACTAAAAGCAGTAAAATGAAATATTACGATAATTTTAATTTCTCAAAGTTAATCTTAGTATCTACTTACAGAGTTTTTAATATTTTTCCTTTGGTAGAAGACCTCATCAGCAAGGATAGAGAACGAGATGAAACTTTAAATACCGAGATGCAAAACTTAAAACAAAAGTTGATTCTTGAAAAACAAGAAAATGAAAAACTACAACAAAAAGAATTTCAAATTAGTTCAGTTTTGCAACAAGAGAAGGTAATTTGCTATAATATATTTTTTGTTTTTTTATTTTACTTTTTGAGAGGCTTTTGTTATAGGACGCCTGCACTCGCCCAAAAGACAGAGACAGTCAGAAAGCAATAAATAACCCCCCAGGGGGTTGGCCACGCCACAGTCCCTTCTCCATTCTCTTCTCCGGATCTTGGGTACATATGCACAACCGGCATGAGTTTAAACCACCGGGTCCGGGACTCAAACCACCGTTGACTACATGGGAGTTCAGCGACATAGCCATTACACCAACTGCTGGTCTCCCAGCTATAATATACTTTTGTAAAAGGTATGCTTTTTATATGTCATAGGTGTTTCCCTGTGTATCAGAAAAACTTTAAATTCTATATATTCTTTTATCCAACAATTATATTTTTAGAATCTTATCCTGAGGAAATAATCATGGATATGCTGAAGATTTAACCACAAATCTGTACTACGTTTTCACCACAGGGTTATAATAATGTGGAAAAATTCCTGGCCCAGGAACAGCAGATGGTGTAATGGTTAGGTCACTGGACTTTCAAGTAGTTTAGCAGTTTGAGTCCCAGACCTGGTGGCTTGAAACTCACACTGGTCACATACCCTGTGTGCCCAAAATCATGAGAGGAGAATGGAGAAGGGATTGTGGTGTGGACATCCACCCGGGGGGTAATTTCTCACTTTCTCTCTCTTTTTCTGTCTTTCCAGCCAGTGCATGTGCCCTATAGCAAAGACATCTTTAAAAAAATTTCCTATCACAATCTTGTGTTATGTAGGCATTCATAGTTATCTGATTAAAGAATGTCTAATTAAAGGAAAAACAAAACAATTTTTAAGATCCAGACTATAGGGACCAGCTGATGGCATAATGGTTACATTGCTGGACTCCCATGTAGTTAACCACAGTTCGAGTCTGGGACTCGGAGGCTTAAAACTCACACTGGGTGCTTGCATGTGCATGCCCAAAATCCCAATAGGCGAATGGAGAAGGAATTGTGGTGTGGCCATACTCCCTGAGGACAAGGCCTCACTTTCTGTCTCTCTGGTGAGTGCATGCACTCTATCGCAAAAATCTCTCTTAAAAAGAAAAAATAATCCAGATTACATAAAGAACATTTTTGGGCCAGGAGATAGCGTGATGGTTAAAGCACTGGACACCCACATTGTAGACCACAGTTCGAGTCCTGGACCTGGCAGCTTGAAAAGTAACGGTGGGCACGTGTCTGTACATGCCCCAAATCTCAGGAGAATGGAGGAGAAAGAATTAAGGCATGGCCATCTCCCCTAGGGAATGATTTCCCACTTTCCCTCTCATAGTTTCTTCTTGGCAAACAGATATGCCATATGGCAAAAAACCTTTAAAAAAAATAAAAAAGAATATCTTATACAAGAAAAAAGACAGTTCAATAATAAAGCATGAGCATAGGATGGAATTAGATCATTCTCAAAGTATTTCAGATAACCTGTAATCTTGAGAAGTTGTTCCTCCCTCAGTAGTAACCAGAGAAATGGAAATTTTTTTTTTCAACTTACAAACTGGCACAAATAAAACTTTGATAATATAAAGCATTGGTGATAATTATGTCAATACTTATTTACATGCACTGATCAGAAATATTCTTTTGGACAATCTGTAACAACTAAATGAATTAAGTAGATCTATATACCTATGTACTGATCAGGAAAAATCTCAAGAACCATTTTTATGGGTTTATAAAGTAACACTTATATACACAGACGATGTATCATCAATATCTAAAAGAAGGACCTGACGTCATATATATTCAAAGCAGTGTTTATCTCTGGAATGGGAAAACTGAAACCATGGTGGAAAATAGTAAAGATAATATTCACTCATTTGTACTGTTATAATTTATTCACAATAGTGATGTATTTGTGTATTCAGTAACCTAAAATGATGTTTATAAAACACTGAAATCATAGTATAGTTTTTATATGGGATCATATCACTTGTCTAAATTAAAGCATATGTAAAAGCTAGTTGTAGAATAGATACCGAATATAATTTTACTTTGATAAGCACATGTGTGCATTGCATAGAAAAAAACCTGAAATGATTATTTGCTACAATGTTAACGAAATGTAGGATATAACCTATAGAAAACTGAATATGGTATCTCTATGTTGTGTTAAGTGTCTTTGAACTCTTCCATTTAGTTTCCATACTTTATTATTACTTCCGTGTTTTTTTTTTTTTTGCTTAGTAAAACCTCATAATATCATTTTGAATTATCTCGATGGTTATCTGTTTGGATGTAGGAATTCTCTTCAAATCTTCAGCAGAAGCTATGTTCTTTTCAAGAGGAAATGATGAAAGAAAGGAATCTTTTTGAGGAAGAATTAAAGCAGGCCTTGGATGAGCTGGATAAATTACAGCAAAAGGAAGAACAAGCTGAAAGCCTGGTTAAGCAGTTGGAAGAAGAAGTGAACTCTAGGGCTGAAAAACTAAAAGTCTTAGAAGAAAAGTTGAAAGGGTACGTATTACTAAGACCTCATGTTTATATATGACTAAAGATGTTAAAAGGTATTTTCTAGTATACTTTCATAGGTTTCTCACTTCAGTCATGTCAATGTGTGGGCTTGGAATTATTTTACAAGTATGGGATAGCCAAAGGTAAAGTACACGCACAGAGTGTACACGAGTATGATAGGCAAAGGTTGCTCTTACGTTTTTTTAAGACCAGAGGTTTAACTAGAGAGTTTTAATAAGTCAGTAATCAAAAGCTTATGTGCCTTTACTACTCTTATGTTTTATAAAATTATTGCACATTAGCATTACAATAATAGTGAATTTGGGAAGAAAATATTAAAAATTCTACTCTTTAATAAAATGCTTAAATTTTCTATTTTTTCATCTATATGTACATCTTAAGCCCTTTTTATTATTTATTTATTTTTATTTTTTATCTTTTTGGAGAGGTTTTTTTCACTATAGGGCGTGTGCGTTCGCCAAATAGACAGAGAGAGACATAGAGACAGAAAGCGAGAAATCACCCCCCAGGGGGGATGGTCACGCTGCAATCCCTTCTCCTCTCGGGATCTTGGGCACACACGCACACGCACCCGGTGTGACGCGAACCGCGATTGACTATGTGGGAGTCCAGCGACATAGCCATTACGCTAACTGCTGGTTCCCTTAAGTTATGCCTTTTAATTACCTTTTTTTTGAGGAAACACAAATTCTTAAGTAGTGGCAATCAAGGTGCTAGCAGGTGGCATGATATTTATTAAAGTGTTGGACTCCCACAATGGCAAAGCACAATTTGAGTCCCAGGTCTGGCAACTTCTTTCTTACTTTTCTCTCTCTCTCTCTTTCTCTCTGGTGAATGCACATACCCTATAGCAGATTTAAAAATAATAATGATGAATAAATAAAATTAACTAAATATTTCTTTAAAAAAAGAAGTAGCAATCAAAAGACAAGAATTGGGAAACATTGAAAAACATCATTCAAAGTAGAAAAATTAAGATCTTGGGGTTTTTTTAAACTCATTTTATATTTCTATCACATTGTGCTCCTTCTCCATTAAATTTCTTAAAAGTAAAATATCCAGTTTTGCTCTTGAATTCAAATTGCAAATAAAAAAAAAACAATTTGTGTTATTTAAGCCATTTGGGACCTTATTTCTAAAACGTTCTTTTTTAATTAAATATTTTTTAGTGTGATATAGAGCTTTTGCTACTGCACCACTGACCAGCCCTTGCCTTTTACTGTAAAGTCATATCTTCCATTAGACACCTTTTTTTTTCTTTTAGGTTTTTGCTGTAGGTCATGTACACACCACAGAAAGAGAGAGAGAGAGGGAAAGTGAGAAATCACCCCCTGTGTGTGGGGGTGGGGGGGTGAGCAAGCTGCAAATCCCTTTTCTTTCATTCTTGTTTTGGGATTTGGGGCATGCATGCACACGTGCCTTATGTGGTTTCAAGCCATCAGGTCAGAGACTCAAACCGCATAGCTGGCCACGTGTGATCCTGTACCTTAACCTCCATTCCACCTACTAAGCCCCATCATTGAAACATTTTCTAGCATGGAGTTAAATATGATCCTGTAGTATTATATATCACACACCCATGTATCTATCTGCCTCTTATTGAATACTTTCATTATTAATCCGTTTTCTTTTTTCTTTGCGATTAGTGATGAATACCTAGGTTTTAACTATTTCTGCTATTTGGAAAAATAATGCAAAAGTATAATGAGGAGGATTGTTCTTTACTGCAGCCAGTCTCAGGAAACAGGAACCTTAAGAAATTGAATAGGTGATGTGTGTTGATTTCAGAGAGGAAAGAAAGTTAAGACAATCATTTACTTAACTCAAAGAATTCTGGTCAAAGATCAAGACATAAGGATTCTGTGACTAGATCTGTTAACTAACTAATTTTGAGTAAGACAATCTTAATTTCTTTCATTTTCTGCTTCATTAGATATGAAATAAATGAGTTTTTTGCAATAATCTCTAAAGCTCCTTCCAGCCTGGAAATTTCAAGCTTAAGAGAAAACCAACTAAGAATTGAAAGAGATTCCACTTAGGGGATAAGGAAGAAAATATTATTACAGATCTTTTAGTAATATTTTATTGTTTTTGCTATGTTATATATATATTTTAAATCTTATACTTGTTACAGAGTGCATTTAGTTGTTAGTTTTTAATGAACAATTCTTTGTAAAATATGCTAGAGGATGCAGGCACTTGGCAGAAAGAGAGAGAAAAGGAAACTGAGAAAGCATCCCTGTAAGGGATGGTCGCACTGCAGTCCTTTTTTAGTCTCTCCCCTCCCTCCTTTTGTGATTTGTGGCACTAATACACATGCACCTGGCATGTTTTTCAAGTCGCTGAATTTGAGACTTGAACTGCACGATGGCCATGTGGGATCCATCCACCTTAATCACCATACCGCCTACTGGGCCAATGAGCAGTTTCTCACAGCTGCATCTTTTTTTTTTTTTCCTTTTTCTAAAATTTCATTTTTTTCTCCCATGAGCAAGAAAGACAGAAAGAGAGAACAGTGCCACCAATAGGATGTTGGCACCATTATCCCCCTCTAGCCTTTAGCCAGCCAGCCTCAGATCATGGGCAAGATGTGTCCAGTGTACTCAAGAAAGTCTCTGGACTGAGATGAAGAACCCTCTCATATGGAAGGCCACTGATTGACTCCCTTCTTTTTTTTTTTTTTTTTTCAAGTTTACTTATTTTGAGAAAGGGAGAGAGGAGAGGAACCTTCAGAGTCTTTATACCACTATCCACCCCCAGCCTATGTACCTAGCCTATACCAGGAGGCCCTGGAAAGTGAACCTGGACCTTCCCGTGTGAATCCAGTTGCATTACCACTATGCTGCCTTCTAGCCTATTACAGAATGAATTTAATCAGCCATTTATCTTGTCTCAATGTTTGACTTAGTCTATAAGTGCACAACTTAGTTTTTTTTGTTCTATGTGTTTAAAAGATCTCATAAGCCTGTAAAAGTTTTTTTGCCATTTTGGTAATATATAAGATTAATATCAGAACAAATCTCTGATTTGTAGTATATATCAGTAAAGATGACCAAGACCTCTAGTCTGTGCAAAAATAATTAATTAAAGAAGATAATCTTCTTTTGGGTCTTAGAATAACAATACATTATGTGGGTTACTCATATAATCAAAATAAATCCATATAGTCCTATAACTTTTCTCAAAAAAACTTATAAAATTATGTTCTTTTAAACTATATTTAATATTTCTTAAGTGTCTAAATGCAGGAAATTAAACTGTATTAAATCCAGGTGCATTCTTTAGTCTTTGGTGCTATAGGAGTCTATTTTAGAGTCTTTTTTCTTCCTTCTTTCTTGCCCTCAAAATTTTAAACTACTTACATAAATCCTTATGATATCAAAAGATAAGTTTAGTAATGAGTGATTGGGATGAAAACAAAAGTAAATTAAGAGCAGGAACGATAAGCTAATAGAAAAGTTATATATTAAAAAGCATGCAATTAGGGTCAGTAGTTGGCACGATGGTTGGGGCACTGGACAGTCCTACATGGCTGCTTGGTGAGAAGCCATTTATGACTGCATGGCCAGGATTTTTCCAAACATCTTCCCTTACTTTCCCTTCCCCTTCCCCTTCCCCTTCCCCCCCCCTCTCTGTGTCTCTCTCTGATCAAATTAAAATAAATGAATAGAGGGGCCAGCAGGCAGTGAGACCATTAAGGTTGTTGGACTCACACATGGCCTACTGCTGTCCCAGTCCCAGACCTGGCGGCTTGCTTTCTTACTTTTCCTCTCTTTCTCACTCTTGCCCTCTCCTCTCTGGTTAAATTAAAAATAAATAAATAAAGTTAAATAATTCTTTTAAAAACATAGATGAATAAAAATTCTTAAAAAAAAATAAAAGCATGCAATTAGAGGTAAGTCATAATCTTGAATCTGAACTGTCCATAAATAATGCAAAGGTGAAGATACGAGCTATGTGACTCACCATTCCAGAGGTAAATATATTCTCTGTTTTAGAGTGGTATTTTGTAGTTAACATTGTATCTTTAATTGTTCCTTTTTTTTAGGAAAGAAGCTGAACTGGAGAGGAGTAATACTGCTCACACTCAGGCCACCCTGCTTTTGCAGGAAACGTGTAATAGCACAGTGCAGAACCTTGAAGATGTTACTGCTCAATTTGAAAGGTATTTTTCTTGGTGGTCTGCATTCTCAGATATAATGTGAGCAGGGATAGGTGTTTACCAGGGGAAATCTGTGGACAAAGCAATCCTATAAAACAAGTGTTCGGTATTACTTTAAGTTCCATAATACCTATCCAGAAATAGGCATGTAAGTCACTTGGTAATTTTACTATATTTGTATAGAAATTTTCCTTTTCCCACTGTCCACTTCAAATTTCGTGCATTTTCAAATCTTTGGCACTACTTCTTTTTTTTTTTTTTTTTTTTGAGAGGTTTTCGCTATAGGGCGCGTGTGCTTGCCAGACAGACAGAGAGAGACATAGAGACAGATAGCGAGAAATCCCCCCCCAGGGGGGATGGTCACGCCGCAATCCCTTCTCCTCCATTCTCCTCTCGGGATCTTGGGCACACACGCACACGCACCCAGCGTGAGTTTTAAGCCACTGGGTCTGGGATATGAACCACGGTCGACTACGTGGGAGTCCAGCGACATAGCCATTACGTTCTTCTTGACTCCTAGGTGTCATCGTTTTCCTTAAAGAATGAAAAAGGTTGGATCTCACCATCACCATAAATACCCACATGTATACTTGTCCTGTCTAATCCCCTATTAGTCCTTTAACCTTCAGTGACCTCTCTCCCTGTCTCTTACTGTTTTAAACTTTTCTACTGGAATTTTCCAGTCAATATTAAAAGGTGTTAAATTGTGCTTTTTCCCACAAGTCACCAAAACATATCATCATAGTATGTGCCATTTCCCGAGACTTGCCTTTTCACTGTGGATGTTTCTGGGGTCAGGTCATGTTGCCTAAGGCTGTATGTAGTTTGTTTGTGGTCCTTGCTATCACTATCTGATATAGGAACATACCACCATTTACGTATGTATTCTTTCTTTAGGTTTATTTTGGGTTGTTTCCTAGTCCCTTTTTATTTATTTATTTATTGATTGATTGATTTGCCAGAGGGGATACATGCTTACTGGAAGGCAGTGGGAGTATGGTGTGGGGAGAGTTGTGAAAGCACCCCCTCTTCTCCATCTGTCTCCTTTTGGGATTTTGGGCACTCTGCGTATGCACCCATTGTGTTAATCTGTTGGGTCCATTCTGGAACTGTAGGGCCGTCCATATGGGATTCATTGCCTTAACCACTACTCTATGGGCTGGTCTGACCCAATTCTTTTCTTATTAATAATACACTTGTGTTGTGACCAGCAGTTGGCATAATGGCTATGTCGCTGGACTCCCATGTAGGCGACCGCGGTTTGAGTCCCAGACCCAGTGGCTTAAACTCAACACCTTGTGTGTGTGCTGCTTGTGTGCCCAAGATCCCACGAGAAGGGATTGTGGCGTGGCCATCCACCCTGGGGGGTTGATTTCTTGCTTTCTGTCTCTCTGTCTGTCTCTGTCTTTCTGGTGAGCATATGCGCCCTATAGCAAAAACCTCTCAAAAAAAACCCAAAAAACACTTGTGACTATTATAGCCTTGTAGTATGCAAGTGTAAGACGTTCTCTAAAATGTCAGTAATATGTGAATATTCGGCTTAGAAATTTAATACCAAATCACTTTCTAAAATGAGATTAAGAAATCTACATTCCCACTAGTAATGTTTGAAAAAAAGTACTTCAGGAAGTTTTTGTCCTATAATTTCACTTTCTTTCAGTATATTAATGGTATTAAACTTTATTTCTTCACAGCAGATCTTTCCATCATATTCTCTCCCTTTCTCTCAGTATCTAGTCTCTCTCTTAGAATTTTCCTATTTTTGGATCCAAAGAGATCTCACATCTTTCCAGTTGCCAAATATTTAAGCCTCCTTTATCACACGCTTAGGCTGATAAATAATTGTCTTCCCATTTATTTTCCATTTACACATTCCTCTATTCCCTTCTGTCATCCTCCTGTCTGTAGAATAACCCACACCTTTTCTTAGAGAATTTTAGTGACTCTCCTTTATCCCACCCAACCTTGAGGTGATTAGTCTCTGGCCTCTAGCTTCTTTTCTTGCCTTTCTTATTCATTAAGCTCCATTCTCACCTCTTACTGAATCAACAGTGTTCTCTCTGCCTCTCAACCCACATTAATCTTCATCCTCTGAAATACTTCTCTTATCTGCCCAGTAACTCCTCCTTATCCATGTCTCAGCTTAAGTATAAATTCCTTAAAAAGGCCTTTTCTGAATCACAAAAATGTAAGTTCCTCTGTTCTGTCAGCGTGAAGTTCTTTTATACTTTTCCTTTATCACTTATTAAATATTTCATTATGTGTTTGTTTACACAGTTTTCACAGAGAAAGGCATTTCATCTTCTTCCCCATAAAACCATAATGTCTATGACAGCGTGTGCAGATTTTATGTTTAAGTTTTGGAGTAATTTTCATCAATGTTGGTAATTTTGGTTTTTTTAAATCTCTGTGTTCATAGTACGTGCACAGAGTAGGTACTTGATTTCTTTTTCTTTGAATGAACAGAGGATGTGAGAACACTGGATTTTTACCTGTGTAAATGCATGAATGTATTATAAGGTTTGTTTGTTTTACCTAAAAATGTCAAATATATGATCATCGATGTGCTTGTTATTTATACCGTAGACAAATGCTTTTACTCTTTTTTCTTTTTTAAGCTATAAAGCATTAACAGCTAGTGAGATAAAAGATCTTAAGCTGGAGAACTCATCACTACAGGAAAAAGTGGCCAAAGCTGAAAAAAGTTTGGAGGATATTCAACAGCAGATATTGACCACTGAAAATTCAAATCAGGAATATGCAAGGTATGTAGAACACATAAAATTTTTCTCTGTATATAACCTTTGAACTATTAAGATAGTTTAATGCAAACCAGCTAGTAAGTGATTCAGAGGATGTCTCATGGGTTGCTTAGGAGCTTTGAAATTGCAAATTAAGAATCTACTTGGTAAGAAATGACAATTCTCAGACCCGCTGGTGGTATAATGGTAAGGGCTACTGAATCCCATGTGGCTGATGAGAGATTTGAATCCCAGACCTGGCCACTTGTTGAAAAGCACACCAGGCATATATGCATAGATGCCCAAAATCTTAAGAAGAGAATGGAGTAGAAGGGATTGTGGGTGGCCATCCTTTCTTGGGGGATGCTTTCATTTTCCCTTCCTATCTTTGTCTCTTTGGCAAGTGTATGCGTTCTCTAGCAAAAAAAACTAAAAAAGAAAAAAATTACAATTCTTAAAAAATGCCTTGAGTTAAAAAATGAGGGAGAAGGAAAAAAATGATTAAAATTGCTGTGAAATACTTAGTGGACTTTTCTCTATCAAACTCAAGGGTGCTTGTAGATCTCCAGGCCAAATTGGCCCTTAAGGAAGCAGAAATGAAAGAAATTACAGTTTCTTCTCTTAAAAAATTAACTGATTTGCAGAACCAACTCAAACAACAAAGTGAAGATTTTGATAAACAACTGGAAGAGGAGAGAGCAAGGTATAGTAATATCCTGTTATCCATATAGGATTCATCTCAAGACCCCTATGGATATTTGAAACCATGGATAGTACCAAATCCTGTAGAGTCCTTCCCCTGTTATCTGCAAGGGGTTGGGTATCAGACTCCTGTGGATACAAATCCATCAGTACTCAAGGCCTGTATATAAATGATTAGTATTTTCACATAACTTATGCACATCCTCTCCTACACTTTAAATCACCTCTACATTACTTATAATATCTAATACAATGTAAATACTATATAAATAATTGTTATACTAAATTATTTAGGTAATAATGACAAGAAAAAAGTCTACATGTTTGTGATAGATGCAACCATGATAAGCCTAATTACATAGTACATGTCAGCAACAAAATAACATTTCTGATCTAAGGTTGGTTATGTTGCAGATGGGGAAGCTGCAGGAACAGAGGGCCTACTATATATACTACATTATTACTATACATACATACCCATGATAAATATATTTTATTAGGAATGGTAAGAGCTTAACAGCCATCAATGCCTACAAATAAAATAGAACAGTTATAACAATATATTTTAATAAAAGTCATGTGCATGTGGTCTTTCTGTTTGAAAATATCTCATTTTACTGTACTCACCTATTTTTCAACCTCAGTTGACTTTGAGTAACTGAAATCATGGAAAGCAAAACTGCAAATAAGGACGGGCCACCCGAGTCTAGGTACGGGACACGAGCGCCTTGTGTAACTTATTTTTTTCTAATAAATGATGTTTTAAAATTTTATTATCCCATACAGAAAAGCTGGAAATGAAAATGCAATGGCAGAAATAACTGAAGAAATTAATAAATGGCGTCTCCTATATGAAGAACTGTATAATAAAACAAAACCTTTTCAGGTTTGTCAGCACTAAACTTGTGTTTACTTAGAGCATTCACTTACCTTCCAGTGACTTAGTTTTTCTGCTTGATGGTTTTGCAGTGCCAGTTTAATTTCCTATCAAACAAAGTTTACATATTTTATTTGTTATACATATTTTTCAGCTTTATTGATCTGTAATTGGCAAATTTAATTGATAAATTGACTTTTTAGAAAAAAATTATTTAATTTTATTTGTTATCATGGTTTTTTAATTTGACCAGAGGGTCAGGGAGAGTGAAAAAATAAGCCACTAGGTGTGGGACTTGAACCACAGTCAACCATAATGGGAGTCCAGCGCTCCAACCACCATGCCACCTGCTGGCCCCAGACATAAAATTTTTAAAGTGACCTTTATTGAATAAAAAATACATAAGTGACTTAAAGTTAGTAGTTCAGAAGGCTCTCCTGATATGAACTCTTAATAATTAGTCTATAGTAATTTATGCAATGTATTTTGTTATGTCCTTAGTTTCTCTTAAATTAATACACTGATCTCTCTAAAAGATAAAGGTATAAAAGCTAATTTTGGCAATTAAAAATATAAAATTTGAAGGATTTTTTTATAGAGAACCTATAGACAACCCTGAGAATATGTGAGCATTCTATGATTTTATTTTTTATTTTTCTTTAGTTGTTGCTTTAATATAACTTATATGAGATTTGTAAGATTTAATGAATTTAAGATTTAACTTTATTTTAAAAATTCTTTTTCAGTCACAACTGGATGCATTTGAAGCAGAGAAACAGGCTTTGTTGAATGAACATGGTGCAGCTCAGGAACAGCTAAATAAACTAAGAGATTCGTATGCTAAATTATTGGGTCATCAGAATCTAAAGCAAAAAATCAAGCATGTTGTGAAATTGAAAGATGAAAATAGCCAACTCAAATCGGTTTGTAAAGTAACTTTTAGTTCTATTAAGATATTAGGTAGCGGGGACCAACAGTTAGTGTAATGGCTATGTCGCTGGACTCCCACATAGTTGACCGCAGTTTGAGTCCCGGACCCGGTGGCTTAGACTCACGCCAGGCCCATGTGCAAGCGTGCCCAAGATCCTGAGAGGAGAATGGAGGAGAATGGATTGAGGCGTGGCCATCCCCCCTAGGGGGTGATTTCTCGCTTTCTGTCTCTCTGTCTGCCTGGCGAGTGCACGTGCCCTATAGCAAAAACCTCCAAAAAAAGAAAAAGATATTAGGTCGCAAGTTTATTTAATGACTTCTATTTAAGCAAAATAAAGGTCTTTAGTATCAGAAAAAAGAACAATAGTTTATAATAGAAAAATCTGTCTGAGAATTAATAGATTTATTTTTGAGTGTTGACCAGATCGGTGTTCAATGTGCTCAGAGTTCCATTTCAATGTGCTCAGAAATTAATAAGTCTCTTTAATATATTGAAAATTATTATTGATGATAGAAGAATTCAGAAAGGTTTACACATCCATTTATATTTGTAAAATAACAAAAACCTTGAGGCAAATACCATACAGAAAGCCAATGTTAAAAGATAGTTGGGTATTTACATTTTTTGACAGCTTTGTTGAGACATAATTCACATCCCATACAACTCACCCTTTTAAAACTGTCCACTTTAGTGGGTTTTTTTAGTATATTCAGGTATGTGCAGCCATCACCACAGTTAATTTTAAAACTTTTTCATCATCTCAAAATGAAACTCTATACCCATCATCTTCCTACACCACCCATGAGCCTTAACAGCCACTAATCCACTTTCTTTTTCTTTAGGTTCCCTATAATGGATAGTTCATATTCATGATTCAAATAATAGGCAGTCTTTGTGACTGGCTTCTTTCAGTTAACTTAATATTTCAAGGTTTATCCATGTTGTAGCATGTATCAGTACCTCATTACTTTTAAAAAAATTTTATTTATTCATTCATTTATTTTAATTTGACCAAAGAGAGACAGAGAAAGAGAGAGAGAGACAAAGTGAGAAAGCATGCCACCAGGTCTAGGACTCGAACTGTGGTCAGCCATGTAGGAGTGTCCAACACCTTAACCACCGTGCCACCTGCTGGCAACCCCACATTACCTTTTTACGGCCTAATATTTCATTGTTTGGATATACTATAGGATCACTGGGAAAGTTGTGACACATTTTGGCATTGGAAAATGTAGAAAAATAAGTTGTTACTTTCCTGATGACCTAATACATTTTATTTATCCACCATCAGTTTACTGACACTTGGTTGTTTCCATCTTGTGGCTATTAGGAGTAATGCTATTTTAAACATTTAAGAGGAAGTTTTAGTATAGACAAATGTTTTTTATTTCTCTTGGGAATTTACCTAGAAGTGAAATTGCTGGGTTATATGATAATTCTATCATTTTAGGAATTTTCAGACTGTTTTTCCAAGTGCCTATAGTATTCTGTATTCCTCTGGTGTGTGAAGGTTGCAGTTTCTCCACATCCTTGCCAACATTTATTATTATCTTTTTTTATTCTAGCCATGCCAGTGTGAAGTTGTATCTCATTGTGGTTTTAATTTTTATTGCTTTGATGGCTAATAATCTTGATCATTTTTTCATGTTTTACTGAATATCTTCCTAGGAAAAATTTCCTTTTTATTTTTGCTTTTTGTTCTTAATTGCTAGAGATTGCCAGAGAGTATTTACACTTGGCAGAGAAAGAGGGAGAAAGAAAAAACACTCTCCAATGGGAAGTGGTCACATTGCAGTCTTTTCTCCATTTCTGGGGCACACAGCATGCACACATCCCCAGTATGATTTTCAACCTGCTGGGATCACGTGGGATCTGGCTTCCTTAACCACTAATCTACGGAACAGGCTCAGAAAAGTATCTATTCAGATTTGGCTTATTTTTTAAATTGGATTATTTCTCTTTTAATTATTGGACTGTGAGAGTTTGTTATATATTCTGGATACAACACTCTTGTGACGAGTATTATTCCACATAATTTTATGTGTTACCTTCACTTTTTTGATAATGTCTTTTGAAGTACAAAATGTTATAGCTCAATGTGTTTATTTTCTCCTTTGTTTCTTGTTCTTTGACATCTGTATAAGAATCCTTTGCCGAGTCCAAGGTCATGAAGATTTTCCCCCTATGTGTTTGTTATAGTTTTAGTACTTACATTTAGATCATTGATCTATTTTAAGTTAAATTTTGTATATGGTATAAGATTTAGGGTTCAACTTCATTCTTTAGCATGTGGATGTCCAGTTGTCCCTCCATCATTTGCTGAAGAGACTATTTCACCCAAAAATTGGTGTCGGCATTCTTGTCAAAAATCTGTTCACTGTATGTATAAATTTATTTCTAGACTCTCAATCCCATTGCATTAATCTACACATCTGTTCTTGTGTCGCCACACAAGATTACTGTTGTTTTTCAGGAAGTTTTGAAATCAAAAATTGTGAGTCATCCTGGATTGTTCTCCTTTTACAAGATTATTTATTCTATTCTGGATCCCTTATGGTTCTGTATGAATTTCAGAATCAGCTTTTTAATGTCTACAAAGAAGCCAGCTGGAATTTGACAGGAATTGCATTGAATTTTTTTTTTTAAGAATTTTGTTTAACTTTATTTATTTTAATTTGACCAGAGAGGGACAGAATGAGAGAGAGAGAGAGAGAGAGAGTCAAAGTGAGAAAGCAAGCTACCAGGTCTGGGACTTGAACCACTGTTAGCCATGTGGGAGTCCAGCGCCCTTAACCACAATGTCATCTGCCAGCCCCAGGAATTGTATTGACTTTGCAGATCATTTAGAGGCATCTTGCCATCCTAATTATGTTAAGTCTTTCACTCTGTGTCCAAAGATATTTTTTCACTTATTTAGATCTCCATTAATTTCTTTCTTTTTTATTTAAACTTCTTTTTTTTTCTTATAATTATTTATCTTATTTTATTTATTCATTCATTTATCTTTTAATTTGACAAGAGAGAAACAGAGGATGAGAGTGAGAGAGAGAGAAGTGAGAAAGCAAGCCACCAGAGTCAGGACTCGAACCCTGGTCGGCCATGTGGGAGAGTCCAGCACCTTAACCACCACGCCACCTGCTGGTCCCTCCATTAATTTCTTTCAACAACAGTTTTTAGTTTTTAGTGTATAGGTTTTACACCCTTTCAAGTTTTATTCATTTATTTCTTCCATGAGAAAAAGAGGACACTGACAACATAGTCTTCATGCTGCAGTCTGCTACTTCCGGTTTCAGATGACGCAGATCATAGGCACACATGCACACAATTACCTTTCACCACAACCTCCACTCATTTTTGGAGCGCCCATAAGCTTGAATGAATCCAAACTCTGTTGCAAATAAAGGGAGCATGGAGCATATCTATGGGAAGAATTTAGATGCTATTTTATGGCCTGCTTCTTCCCTAAGACAAAAAGCCTAGGCTAGGACTCTGGAGCAGGACATGGAAAGAATAGCAATCTTCTTTCTGAGTGACACCTCTGCTTTAGGAGCTGAGCTTTCAGTGGATTTGTGGGGGAGAGAAGTGAGGAATAGCTTAAGGTTCTCTCAGCTTGCCTCTCCTGGCATGAAACCACCTCACGAGCCAGGGCAAGGGTAATCAGCATTTTCAGAATACTGTACCCAAGATAGAACCTCTGTTTCACAAGTAGAACTGCGTGGAAGAAGGGATCTTCCATCTTCAATAGCATTTGCCCAGAACATAACCTTAGCAACAGGTTGCCAAGATGATCTTCTCCTAGGATGAAAGTCTCTGATCGGGAGTGACAGGCATGGAGTTTGCCTCATTAAACTGGGTGTGGGAAGGGAAGGAGAAGTTTGGGTTCAAATACCATAGACTCCTATCTTTCTTATCAAGTTTTTGTAGATTTTCTCGAGTAGACTTTTCTTTATTTGCTATTTTTCCTTTTAGATCCATTCTCAGAGGCTTTAACTGGCTACCTTTGTAAGTTTCAGTTTCACTAGGGAGCTGGTCAATGGAGCTTCTCATGCTGTCATACCAGAAGCTGATCTTGGCATTTAATTTGACTAGAACTTTGATCAGGAAAATAGCTTTGTACCTGGAGAGGAGCATGAGAATTTAAAAGACTTTATCTCCTTTGTCATAGCTGTTCAAAGTCATTTTGTAATGTATGGTCCTAAAGCCCACATTTAGTAGCAATTTTTGCCATTAGGTTTGATGTGTAAGCAACTTTGGAATTTGCTCATAACATTGGTAACATGATGTTTAATCGTTTATTGTCTATATTTTTCTTACATAGGAAGTGTCAAAACTCCGTTCTCAGCTTGCTAAAAAAAAACAAAGTGAGAGAAAACTTCAAGAAGAATTGAATAAAGTTCTGGGTATTAAACGCTTTGATCCTTCAAAGGCTTTTCATCATGAAAGTAAAGAAAATTTTGCCCTCAAAACCCCATTAAAAGAAGGTAAGAAATGTATAAATATATTGAAGTGTCATCTTCTTTGGATTTGCTTTCACAGCATTTCACTAGTTACCCATTTTGTGAACTGTGAAAATTTGTTGACACCTTCTGATATAAAAGATATTCTTTTTTTGTGGGAAGAGAGGTTTTGCTATAGGGCTCGTGCACTTGACAGAGAGACAGAGAGACAGAAAGTGAGAAATCACCCCCAAGAGGAGTTGGTCACGCCGCAATCTGTTCTCCTCCATTATCCTCTCGGGATCTTGGGCATGCACGCACATGCACCTGGCATGAGTTTAAGCCATCGGGTCCGGGACTCAAATTGCGGTCGACTACGTGGGAGTCCAGCAACATAGCCATTACTCCAACTGCTGGTCCCATGTAAAAGATGTTAATGTGTACAATGCAGTTTTTTGCCTCCTTCCTTACTATCTCTTCTTTATATCCAGATCCCACCTGTCCTTCATGCCCAGTTCAGACAACACCTTCCTGAATACCTTGTCTGACTTTTTTGCTCCTACCTATACCAATACCTCCCTGCTCCAATTGTTCCTTCTGTAATGCCTTTAGCATTATAAATTTTTCTTAATAATTATTTCATTTTATTTATCATTATTATTTTTTTTACTTGCTATAGGGCTCACGTGCTTACCAGAGAGAGACAGAGAAAGTGAGAAGGAGGGAAAGCGAGAAAGCAAGCTGCCAAGTCTAGGACTTGAACTATGGTTAGCCATGTGGGAGTCCATCACCTTCACCACCACACCACCTGCTAGGACCAGCCTTAAGCATTTTAACCTAAATGTCTCTTAGGTACTTAATCATCTTCTAGTTTGTGTTTTGGAGGAGTACATTTTCTCTTTGTTGACTGTGAATCTTCGTATCTTTCACATCAGATTACAATTGGCTGAAATAATGAATAAAGGAGTATAAAATTATGCTGTAGAATGTAAGCGTTGTTGCAGTTGCCTTAGTGAAGGCAGGAGGCCTATTTCGAGTTTTTAATGCTTTTTAAATTCATTTTAAGTTAGAATACTAATATTTCTTTTTAATAATGTTTGTAGGCAATACAAATTGCTGCTGAGCTCCAGTGAAGTGTCAAGAATCATGCAAGTAAAGATCTGAAAACCTGTTGAAGATTATTTTATTATTTTATTTTTTTGTAATGGGTATTTTATAATGTTATATTTAATTGTAACTGCCTATTCTTTAATATGTGTAAGAAAGTTTTAAGTTGCTTACCAAAATGTCTTGACATTTTATTTTCTTTTAAGTACCTCTTCCTTACTGCTCACCTTTGTCGTCTAATTCTGATCATACTTTTCTTCCCCCCATTTTGTAGGGTTCATGTGCTTGCCAGAAACAGAGAGGAAAAAAAAAGAAATTACCCCCTAGAGAAGATGGCCACATCACAATCCCTTCTCCTCCAGTCTCCTCTCAGGATTTGGGGCTCACATACGTACATGCCCCGCCTGATTTTCTAGCCACCAGGTCCAGGATTGAAACTGCACAGGTGGCCATGTGGAATCCAGCACCTTAACCTCTAAATCACCTACTGGCCCTCACTCTGAACTTTCTAACTGACTGTCCAGCTTGCATTGCATCTGATCAACATTTTTCAAAGTCACTGTCATAGTATTATTCGCCCTTTTGAAACAGTGGTATTAAGAGTCTGTGCCCCAGATGTTTCTGCTTAATCCATGAAGCATTTCCTCATCTGAATGTCTTTAGCTAGGCTATAAGACATTGGCTTGGCTTATGCCTCTACTCTGATTCTAGTACTAATGTCTGTTCTCCCTACCTTTCATCCATTCACTTGTGCAGTTCAAGTAAGAAATAAGGACAAACTTCATAGTAATCTATCTTTTATCAGTCACTGAGTTGTTTAATAATGTACTGATTCCTAGGCTCCATCTAGGTTTTTCTAAATTGCAGTTTGTAAGGGACCAGTAGTTGGCGTAATGGCTGTGTCGTTGGACTCCCATGTAGTCGACCGCAGTTTGAGTCCCGGACCCAGTGAATTAAATTCAGACAGGCGCGTGTGCATACGTGCCCAAGATCATGAGAGGAGAATGGAGGAGAAGGGATTGCGGCGCTTTCTGTCCCTCTGTCCCTCTCTGTCTTTCTGGCGAGTGCACACGCCCGATAACAAAAACAAAACCCCTCCAAAAAAAGAAGAAAAAAAAATTGCAGTTTGTGATTTGGCCTATAAACTTGAAATTTTTAAACAAACTATTTAGTTGATTCTTAGATACAATAAAAATCTAAGAAGCTCTACATATCACCTTTTTAGAGAATTTATCATATACCACTCGTCATCTCCCTGTCTATCGTGCATTTGACTGATGTTTATGTAATACAAAATAAAATTACACAGTAAGCCATTGACCCTTTTAATTATTCAACTTGGATATTATGAAGTTACATAAATACTTCCGTTAAGATGTATTTATTACCCCTCCCTTCACACCAAACTTTGTGCTCAGAATCATAAATGATATTGTTTAGATAGTGGTAATTCTCGCTCTAAAATAATTTGATTTGCACAACTGGTATGATATTATAAATAATCTATTTTGTAGGGTTTCCCCATTTATGTACAGAGACTGATGCAGTCAGAAAATCTTTTATTTCATTTTATTTTTCATTGTTGGACAGCCCATGTTCTTGCCAGACAGGAACAGAGAAACAGGGCGGTGGGGAAGAAAGCATCCCTAATGGGGAGTGGTTACACCACAATCCCTTCTCCATTTTTCCATTGTGTCAGGATTTTGAGCATGCACACGTGTCTGTTATGTTTTTCAAGCCACTGGGGCCAGGATTTGAACCACACAGCTGGCCATGTGGGATCTAGCTTGCTTAACCACTAGGCTATAGGGCCAACCCTGAATAGCTTTATATAATCAATTATTTTATTAGCTCTTAATACATGGTTGAACTTTAAAATGTGATCATTTGAATTAAGTTCAGAATAAATACAGAAGTTAGAAAAATTATCCAGTAATATCAAATGATTGAAGACATCTGCTTTTAGTCAAGATGGTATAACAGCAGCATAAACAACCAAGTAATGGTCATCCATTCTCCATTGTACTGTCTCTTCATCCATTTGTGCCTTATCTTTTCCAGGAAAGGGAGAGAAGGCCAAACCAATTATCTTCAATGAAAGAGTGACATACATATTCCTACCTGATTTAAACTTTAAAATCAAGTCTCTATCTTTGTGTGTGTGAGGAGATAAAACAATCAGAAAGGCATTCATGTACAAAGGGATTTCAAAAAGTTCTTGGGAAAATGGAACTAAACTGTGAGTTTATTGTGGTGCAAAAATATTTTGGAACTGAAGAATAGTTTTTTCGTAATGCTCATTTTCTACCAACCTTTTGAAGATTCCTTGTATCTAAAAGTTGGGAATTTAGTTGAGGGGTAAAATCACCTGTAAGTATATGCTTTTGATACTGATTTTAATCCATTATCATTCACCTCTATATTTTAAAAATATTTACGAAGCATCCATTTGGTGCCAAGCATTAAGTTTGGAGCTGAAACACAGAAAACAAAACTTGGTCTTTAAGTTTTTAGTTGAGTGGAAGGAGGCAGACATAATGTAATTAAAAAAATCCCGTAAAATGTATAGAATACCATGAGGGAGGAAAATATGAAGGACTAACATTGGGGAGCATGTGTCTATCTGAGGATGGAGTCAAAGATGGGACTCGGATTCTGCAGGGCCTTATCGATGGGAAGTTTCTGAGAGGTTATAAGCAAGTAGTAAAATAACCCGGTATGTCTGTAAAAGATGATTCAGTCTGTAGTAGTGCAGATGATCTGGGGAGATGCCACGAAGTCTCTGGTGGCCCGAATGGCCCTCCCAGATCGCCAACACTTCCCACCTGCTTCCCTTTCTGACTTGTTCTCCTACCATTCT
>NW_006160032.1:421292-447179 GCF_000334495.1 Tupaia belangeri chinensis
CCCTATTCTTTTCAAACACTTTGGACTCTGCAGATGCCTAGCATCTGGCTAAGTAGGCTTGTGTTCTGTATGCTTGGTGTTTCATCTGCCTGAACTATTCTCTTATCAGATATTCTCGTAGCCATGGATGGGGGAAGCTCCTTTGAACTGGGTCTCTGGGTTACTGTGGATGCACAGCCTGAGTAGGAAGTAAGAACTTTTCAAAGAAAAGTTAAGCCACTGATGTAATAGAGCTAAGTAAAGAACTAAAGTAACTACTGGCCTTGAGTTTATTTTCTTCCTTTGGCACAGCAAGTCTCAGATGTACTCAAGGAAGATAAAAACTTCTTTTTGATGATCAGTTCTGGCCAATCCAACCACTTATAAAAACAACAATCCTGATGTTAACAAGCATCCTCTGCAGACCAGTCAAGGGAATGATAAACTGCTGTGCTCAGCAAAACAGCATGTAGTACCCCTCTGCACTTACTTCCCTTTTAAAAATTCTTGTTAGATGGGATTTTGAAGGTAGTCTTATGACACCAGTCCTCCATCTTCCCAAATTGTTGGTTTCCTGGATAAAGCAACATTTCCTTTTCAGCAACACTTGTCCCTCAAGTACTGGATTTTAAGCAGCAAGCAGCCAAAGGTGGGTTTGGTACCAGATTCCAGAAACACTGAGATCTTAGATTTAATTTGTGACCTTCATATAAACTAGCTTATCTGACTGATAAATTTAATAGTTAACAGGCTGGCAGGTAGCATGGTGGTTAGGGTGCTGGAGTCCCACATGTCCTACTGAGGTGTGAGTCCCAGACCTGGTGGCTTGCTCTCTCACTTTCCCCCCACTTTTTCTCTGTCTCTCTCCGGTCAAGTAAAAAATAATTCTAAAAAAAAAAAATGTCATAGTTAACAAAACAAAAATAAATTTTTTTAAAAGCTTTAACTATTGAATATTCTTCAATCTGCTAGAGGATTTAAAATATCAACATAATTTTTCTGACTACTGCTAAGTTTGAGCATTTTGTCATCTACATTTTGACCATTTAATATTAATATTCAATTTTTCTTTTTTCTAATTGATTTTCAAAAGTTCCTTACATGGGGAACCAGCAGTTAGCGTAATGGCTTTGTCGCTGGACTCCCACGTAGTCACTGCGGTTTGCGTCCCGGACCTGGTGGCTTAGAACTCACGGGCGCATGTGCGTGCGTGCCCAAGATCCCAAGAGGAGAATGGAGGAGAAGGGATTGCAGCGTGACCATCCCCCCGGGGGATGATTTCTCGCTTTCTGTCTCTATGTCTCTCTCTGTCTATCTGGCAAGCGCACACGCCCTATAGCAAAAAAAACTCTCAAAAAAAAAAATGTTCCTTACATGGATGCGAATTAGCTGCATCTCTTATGGTCACATATATTTTCCACTAGTATGTCTTTTGACTTTGTTACTTACCACTATTAAGTTGTTTTGCAGCCATTTACCAAAATCTGTGTAGTCTAATTTGTTATTTTTCTCTTGGTTTCTGAATTTATGTTTATAAAGACTTCTTCACTCCAAGATTATTCTATTCATACTCCTCTAGTGCTTTCATTCCATTTTTTTTTTCCCCCAAATTTTGCCAGCGAGCATGTACACCAGAAAGAAAGGGAAGTGCAAAAGCATACCTGTGGGGAATGGTCAGGTTTAATCCCTTCTCCTCCATCTCTCTCCTTTCAGGATTTGGGACTTGCACACACATGCGCCCAGTGCGTTTCTCAAGGCACTGGATCTGGAATTGATACCAGACATTTGGCCATGTGGGATCTAGCCACCCTCACCATCATACCATGGTCTGCCCGTTCCACTTTTTTAGTTTAACTTTTTTTTCTTTTTAAAAATTTATTTACTTATTTATTTGTTTATCTGTTTAGGAGAAGTTTTTGCTATCGGGCACGTGCACTCGTCAGAAAGAGAGATACAGAAAATGAGAAATCACCCCCAAGGGGGATGGCCACACTGCAATCCCTTCTCCTCCATTCTCCTCTCAGTATCTTGGGCATGCATGCACACGCGCCCGGCATGAGTTTAAGCCACCAGGTTCAGGATTCAAACCTCGGTCAACTGTATGGGAGTCTAGCGACATAGCCATTACGCCAACTGCTGGTCCCTAACTTTCTTTTTTAAGTTTATATACTGTTTCTTTAATGAGAAGTGGGAAGAGGTCAGGGACCCCCAGCAGGATCTTGTCACACTGAGAAACAGCCAGGCAGGATTACAGATGTCCCCACAGCTGTACCCAGCATGGTCAGGTCAGCTGGAGTATTGCCCCCATCAGTGACCTGCCTCTAGTGCCACCATGAACAGTCCATAGTTTTGTTTTAATCCATCAAGAGCTTATTTTTGCATAAGTGAGTTAGAAATCTAGTCTCATTTATTAAAAAAAGATCCATTTTTTTCATTTATTATCTTTATCCCCTAATAAATTCTCATATGTATATTTGAGTCTAGTTGAGTTAATTAGTATAATAATACCTTTCAGACAAACCAGGGAGGTTTTCAGAGGATAATCAGGCCTGGCCTCTGTGCAGTGGGCTGGAACTGGAAGTCACATGCCAACTGCTGTTCAAGTTCCCAGCACAGACAGCCTAAAAACACACCAGGAGTGTGTGAACCTGCCGAGGATCCTAGCAGACTGGAGGGAAGGATTGTGGCATCGTCGCACCCAGTGGAGGTTGCTTTTCTCTCTCTTTGTCTCGTGCACACATGCTCTATCATAAATTTTTTTTTCTTAGTTCTATAATTCTGTAATCTTAATTCTAAATTCTATAATCAAGAAGTGGGGGCACAAACATAGAAATACGAAATAGTCACAGAAAAAAATCTAAATAATCACAGTGGCTCTGTCTTTGATTACCAGCTTTGCAAATGAATTTGGAAATCAAGTTAGACAGATAATTTCCTGGAAAAGTGTAACTTACCAAAATTGATTTCCGAAGAGAAAAATAATCTAAATTGACCATTTATTATAGTAGCAATAAAGAACAATCATTTCAAATACCTTTCTCTCTCTCTCCTTCTCAAAAACAAACAAACAAACAAACAAACAAACCAAAAAAAAAAAAAAAAACAGAGCCTCATTTGATTTCACACAGGGAATTCTAAAAAAACCTTTAAAGAATAGCTAATTCTCATGCTATTTTTTTGTTTGTTTTGCATTTTTTTATTTATATTATCATCATAATCTTCTTTATATTACATTGGATTACATATAACTTTACATTGACTTCCATTGCTTTTTCAAAAGGGAATGCCATGCATGTCGGTCAATACAGAGACATCAATCTCCCCGCTTTATCATTCAATGTCTTTTCCATGCATTTCCCAATAATTATTATTATTATAATTTTTTAAAACAGTCAATCACTATTTCTCATTTTGCTTGTTAAAAGACTTCACCCATCATGAAATACTTCCCAGACCAGTCCAGTTGAGAACACTATACATGTCATCATCAACAGATAATAAACCATATCTGTTTCTCACTAACATCCCCTCTATTGTTCACTTGCTATCTTTCTCTATCCTCTTCTCTCTCTTTTTTTTTATAGTTTTTTTTTTTTTATTATATATATTTTTTTCCCATCACAACACACAAATGAATTTTCCATCCAAAATACACTGTGCATTGGCTCAATCAAGCACGTCAACATATATGTTCTCAGCAAATAATTTCCCAATTCTTGTGTCCTGCATACCTTGCCTTTTGTTTTACCATCCTAGATTCCCCATCCCCCTCCCTCTGTTATGACCCATCCTCCTCCCACATTGTCCCTGTCATCCCCGATTGCCCTCCGTGCCTCACCCCTCCCCAAATGATCTGTCAGTGATCTTAATTAGTCTAAGTCTCTCCAATAGTTATCACAGCTGACACATGCCTCTACATGAACTCAAGTCTGACTTTAGGCCTATTTTTGTTACCTAACATTCATTCCCTGAGCATCATCACAACGTACTAAATGTAATTTCCCATCTAGAATAGACTGCATAGTGACTTAATCAAGCATGTTATCATCACTAATATTCCATTTCTACTTTCTTGCTTATGTATATATATATGTTTTTTTTTTCTCTTCCTCTTTTTTTTTTTTCCCCCTATGTTTGTCCCTCTGCCCTTTCCCACTCTCTCCTTACAATATCTCTGCTATATACAGTTGTCTTCCAGAAGAGTTATTGAAAAAGTGATACATACAAGTAAAGGGAGAGAGGCCATGAGTTCCAATTATCAGCTCTTAAAAGTTTTTGACAATAGGGAGCATAGATTCTATTCAGGGTTGGATTAAGGGAGGGTCTCCTGCAGATCCATAATTGTAGGTGAGTCTCCAGGGAATGCAGTTTCAGGAAAGCAGTTCTGGTACGCAGGGATGATTATCAGCTGATGCGGCACAGCAGTCATCTTGTAGCCCCCGGCTTCGCAGGGGGCGTGAGCCCCCGGGCTCTATCATAAATTTAAAAAACAAAAAGATTATTTGATTTGAGGGACAAGATGATAATATTAAATGTAGTTTCTTGAACCTGTGGATTTGATATAACAAAACAGAAGTAAAGGTGCCTCTTAGGCATCTGGAATCAGTTTTCATAGCCTGGTGGAGAATCTGGAGCAGCCAGTCATGTGGGTCAGAGTCAGCGAGATGGGAATAGCTGAGATCACTGAAGCACAGGGTATTTTAAAAAGTGAGAGGAGCTGGTGAAATCTCAAGACAGAAATTGTCATCTTCCATCTGTTCTCTGTTTACATAAAGCCTAAGTTTCACGAAGCACAAAAATTGTAAAATGAAAAACATAAAATTGTTCTTGCCCTTGGGGTTTTGTAATAGCTTAGAGATATATTTCTCAAACTTAAAAAGAGATGTATGTATACCAAATAAAGGAGAAAAGATTTGTATTTCATAGATCCTAATAAATGTAGAGTTTAAATACTGTTCATTTAGTTCATCAGTTGGTACCAATACAGTGGTTAACAGTAGTACATCCATTACTGGGGACCAGCAGATGGCGTGGTGGTTAGGGTGCTGGACACTCCCACATGGCTAACCACAGTTTGAGTCCCAAACCTGGTGGCTTGCTTTCTCACTTTCCCTCTCCCTCTCTCTCTCTCTCTGGTCAAATTAAAATGAATAAATAAAATTATTAAAAAAAAAAACAGTACATCCATTACTATCCTGAGAATATTATGACTGAGGCTAGGGTTATGATCCAAATGATCCAAAATATGACTACTGTTATTTCAACATGGATATGTAAATTACCTAACAGCAATACAATGAAATGAATGGATCTTCAGTGTTAAATTTTTTAAGTTTATTCTTTTTTCTTTTTCAAAGAATGATTTTATTTAACTTTATTGTTTATTTTAATTTGCTATAGGGCACATGCACTCGCCAGAGAGAGACCAGCCACTAGTTCCAGGGCTTGAACTGCAGTTGGCCATGTGAGAGTCCAATAGCTTAATCATAACACCACCTGCTGACCCCTGGAATTATTTTTTAATTTGCTATAGGATACATGTGTTTACCAAAGAGACACACACACATAAAGAAAGAGAACAAGAGAGGGAATGTGAGAAAGCAAAATGCCAGATGGAGGACTCAAACGGCAGTCGGAAATGTGGGAGTCCAGCACTTTAACCACCGTGCCACCTGCTGGTCCCACACTTGAGTTTTGATGAGTGTATACACCCATGTAACTCACTCACACCCATGTCAAAATACAGAACAACAAAAATACATACAACAAAAAAAACAGTTCCATTATCCCATAAAATTCAATTACTGCCTTCACAGCTAATCCCTTTCTTTCCCCAAGGTATGATGATTTCTTTCACCATAGATTAGTTTTATCTGTTTAGAATTTCACATAAATGGAAATCATGTCTAACCTCTTTTGCTCAGCATAAAGACTTTGAAATTCATTTATATATTAATAGTTCATTTCTTTGTGTAACTGAGTAATATTCCATAATATGGATATACCACATTTGATTATTCATCTGTTGATGGATGTTTGGGTTGTTTCCAATTTGGGGCCATTTTGAATTAAACTATTATGAACACTCTTGTGCAAGTCTTTATGAATGTATGGTTTCATTTCTCCTGGGTAAACACCCAGAAGTGGAATGACTGGGTCATGGGTAGATATGTAATTTTTTTGTAAATAATTATTTTACTGAGCTTTATTTTATTTATTTATTTTTTATTTAAATTTGACCAGAGAGGGATAGAGAGAGGAAGGAAAGTGAGAAAGTAAGCTGTTGGGCCCAGGACTCGAACCATGATTGGCCATGTGGGAGTCCAGCACTTAACCACCACACTACTTGCTACCCCCAAATATGTATTTAACTTAATAAAAAACTGCAGAACAATTTTCTAAGACTGCTTTTTTTTTTTTTTTTTAATATTTCTACTAGCATTGAATGAAGATTCTAGTTATTCACAATGCTTGTTAGTGAAGGAGTAAAGTGTATGCCACCCTCAATATGCCGCACTGGGATATTGACTGTTTTGAGTTAAAGGCATCTTTAAAACAGCAAGTGCAGGGCCAGCAAGTGACATGGAGATTAAGGCAGCTGGATCCCACATGACTGACTGCGGTTCAAGTCTCAGACAAGTGGCTTGCAAAGTATGTCAGGTGCAGTGCATGGATGCATGCCCAAAACCCTGAGAGGAGAATGAAGAAGGGATTATAGCATGGCTGTCTGTCCTTGGCAGTGCTTTTTCATTTTCCCTCCCTCCCTCTCCAGCAAGCTCAGTGCCCTATAGCAAAAATAAGAAAAGAAATTTGCTCTTTTGTTGAGTTACCTTACAACATTTAATTCTCTGGCCCAGGAGAAAAAGCCTAAGAGGTCAAAGGTAAAATTTTGCCTTTCATATCTTTGCACCTGATGTTTTATCCATCTTTTTCATTTTAGCCATTCTGTTAGGTCCGTAATGGTATTTCAATGGTTGTCTTTTGTATTTCCCTGATGTTGAGCATCTTTTTATGTGTAATTGGCTATTCTCATGTCCTCCTTTGTGAAGTGCTCATTTAAAAAAAAATTATAAAACTCAATTTTAAATTGTCCATTTAAAAATTCATTTTTGGGGGGAGGAGAGAGATTTTTACTATAGGGCGCTTGTGCTCACCAGAGAGACAAACAGAAAGCAAGAAACACCCGCCAGAGAGGATGGCCATACTACAATCCCTTCTCTATTCTCCTCGGGATTTGGGGTACACATGCACATGCTCCCAGCGTGAGTATCAAGCTGCCAGTTCCAGAACTCAAGTCATGGCTGACTACATGGGGGTCCAGTGACATAACCATTATGCTATCAGCTGTTTCCTGAAAATTCATATTAAAAATAGTTTTTCAAATTATTGAGTTACTGAAGTTCTTAAATATTCCAAATGTATAGTCCTTTTCAAATACACATATTGAGATTTTTTTTCTCATTTATAGGTCACTTGTTCATTTTTAAAAATAGTATCTTTTGATGAGAAGTTTTTAATTTTGGTGAATTTTAATTTAATTTTTAAAGACTTTGATCTTTCTATTGTATCTAAGAGATATTTATTTACTTTTAGGTCATGAAATTTTTTTTCTAAATTTTGCATTTTAGCTGTTATACTTCTTGGTAATGCTAACTTTTAAGATTCTTTTAAAATGCACATAACAAAAAAAAAATTCTTCGTAATTCACTCAAATGCCTCCTATAGTGTACCATGTATTGTGTACTCTAAGTGGGTAGAATATAAACCATTAAGAGATTTTTTTAGATCAATTCGAATATTGATTTTTGTTGTTCCTAAAGTGGTGAAGAGCCATAATCCAGAACAGTGGTTCAGAGTTTAGTTGAGCTATTCATCAGTCTTGAAATTGTTAAAAAGATTATTGGACTTACTCCCTTTTGTTTCAAGGTAGGTTTGGAAGTCTCTATACACTAGAAAAGTCCTCAATGCTTAACCAAACTTTAAGGCCAAGCCACCTACCGTCTTCTCAGTCAGAGGGCAGTACAATGTTAATGCAAATGATCGGTTGGATTTTAATCTCTATGCTGTTAACTACCAGTGCCTTTTACTTTTACTGTCCTTTGAATTAGTTAATTAAAAAGTCCGGGGGAGTGGAAGCCCACTGGAGAATTTTACTAAATATTGTATTGCAATGGGCAGAACAATAAAATATTTCAGAACAGGAATCAATTGCACTGAGTGCCTTCAGACTGCAAGAGGAATTTGCAGCAAGTCTTCCCAGACAGGAAGTTTGTTGTTTTTATAGTTCTACCGAGAGGTTTTGCTAGGACCCTTACTTGGCTGATAATTAAACATGAAACTTCTCATTGGGTGTTTTCAAGAGTACCACAAGGAATCAGCTGCCAGCTTATTGCAAAGTGGAAAACTGCTCCAGATTCCGGGATTGGAATCAAAATGCTAATTTAAAAGGTCAAGTGGAGCTACGGCTCACGTTTTGGCTCACGTTTTGGCGTGCCTGCGCTCTCTGCAGGCAGAAGCAGACAAAGACCCAGCCTGGAGGCGGCGGAAGCCAAGACCCGTCCCGTATCTGTTTTCCTGAAATAATTTTGGAATCATGCCTGAAATGCCGGAGGATATGGAGCAGGTAAGAAAGAGCTAGCGATTCATGAAATGAAACATTCTAGAATGAGTTGTTGTAAGAGCGTTCCAGTGAACGCTGGTAAAAACAGAATAGGTGTGTAAAGAAAATAAAAAAGGTATCATTCATTTCCTTAAAACTTAACCTTAGGGCATAGAAAAATAAACCAACTTTAGTTGCTGATTCAAGGAATCAGATTATGAAGAGCCCAGCCAAGTCTCATTTGGCGAAAATAAATGCAGAACAAGAATGCCATTTACCAGATTAGGTCTACTGAAACATGTATGTGGAGATTTTATATAAATAAGGATTTTACCTGTAGCTGTGGGCTCCAGCCTTCGTATGAATTGAACGTGCTAACATAACTTTTAGTTCCCGGCTGCTCCCCTTAAATATAGACTCCGCGCTCACACCGAGTTGGATACTCTGTGTAAGGATGGCGTTTGCTTCCCACAGACTTTGCTATCGTTCAAGAAAGTGATTAAAAACCGTATCTAAACATATGCCTCTAGAACTGTACCCGGCTTTCACCGGGCAAGTATCAAACCAGATTCTCAAATATAGGCAAGAAAACTTTTTTGTTCCTCATTCAAGGCAGCTCTGAGAATCAAAATGCTAATTGCCGGTGCCTGATCCTGAATCTTCTTCACGTCGAGCACTTACTTTTCTTTCCACACGTGGTAACTAGACATTTTAAACGGAATTCCCGGGTACTGTGAAAGGATTAAGAGGACCTTGCATCTGCTTCCCCGACCCTGAGCCCTCCCTGGCCCTTTTCTTTGTAGTCTCCGGATTATGGTCGTTAGTGCCAGGGCAGTCCTTTTAAGGAATCCCGAATGAACGCTGAACTCATGAACTGCCACAGTCTGGATTAAAACTGAGCAAAACAAAAAGTCGAAAAGTGGGGCCCCCATATTTTTCCGGTTACCCTTCCAAAGAAATATTCATGTTTATACGAATAAGGAAATTAGTCCCTCGGGGGTTGGGAAGAAAGGGCACAGGACTTCGACATAGAAAAACACAAGGGTTGCTTAAATTTTCAGCTTGAAGATAAACCGAAAAGGATTTTGAAAATAAGGCCTTAGGAAAATCCAAGCAGTGGTTACATCTGTGGGCGATTCTTGGGTGTCTTGGACAAGAAGAACTCGAGGGCTGTTGGGTGAAAGGTCGGCCAGTCCTGCAAGGTCTGTGCTGGGCTTTTTGGGTTTCTTTTTCTGCGTTAGGTTTCACCAGCATCCTGGCTGGCGGAGACTTCTCGCGGTTTTGAACTGGCAAGGAAGATCATTTGGGTTCTAGGTCGACCTCAACACTTGAGGCTGTTGTTTCTGATTTACTTAAACAAGCGATTCAGGTGTTGGCACGCTCAGCCTCCTGAGCGCTCTTTGGCTTCTCTAACCTTTGGGGATGCCAAGACTGCTCCTGCAGCCCGGCGTGCTGCCCCTTTAAAGGTGGTCTTGGCTCCTGATAAACCCTCTGAAAAAGAGTTCTGCAGATCCTCCACCACCACCACCACCACCACCACCACCGTTTCTCATTATGTAATTATAGGTAGAGTCCAAGAATCTGCATATTGAGAAGGTACACAGACTGTTAATTCACTCTCCCCTCCCCACACCTTTTTAATGAGTTAAAAATAGTTTCAGGGGTTTGAAATTTTACACATACCATTTTTTAACATCTCAGAAACACAAATGAATTCCTGAGTTGTTAATGACTCAGATACCAACGCTTTAATTTATATTCCTTGTCTCTTTCCAAACCCCTCACAGACAACACCTAAGGCTCTTAGGGATATTTTCCGTTGTGCTTTCTTACCCCTTCCTCGACTTTAACATGTTTTATTCTGCTTTGTATGTTAAACGTGCCTAGTTAGTTCTTATGCATTGCGCATATTCTGCATACTTGAAATTCTAGACGATCTAGTTCATTCCATCTCCAGTTAAGAGGAAGAAGGATGCAAAGTAAAGCACCCGAATAACCAAAACCTCTAAATTAAAACTTGCATTCCTCGCTTACGGTCAGGGCTTTTGTTTTGTGTATCTCTTTAAGACTTGGCGCGTGAGCTGGGAGAGTCCCACGCGTGCCCGCCCCCATTCTGGGGCGTCGGCAGAGCGTGGCCAATCGACGGGCGCGATTAGGGCGGCGGAAGCCGGAAGCGGTGCGCGGGGGTCGACCAGGGCCTAGGGGAGGCGGGCCGAGGGCTGCTTGGTTGCGGCCCGCGGCGGTCGTAGGCAGGAGGAGGTGGCCCTCGCGGCGGCGGCCGCAGCGCGAAGACGGCGGGCATGGTGGGGCGGGAGAATGAGCTCTCCATCCCCTTTGTTCCCGGGAGCTGTCGGCTGGTGGAGGTGAGAGAGTTGACCCGGGGGTCTCCTTCGGGAACCGGGGGCGCTGAGGGGAACAAGCCGTGTCCGCAGGGACTCTGGTGGTTTATCCAGCCCGGGTCGGAACCTCCCGCCCGGAGTCGCCGCTGCGCGGCTTTCCCAGCCCGGACGCTGAGGGCGGCGCCACCGAGTTTGTTTACCTCGGCGGACACCCAGCAGTATTTTCTCTTCCAGCCGCTGCGGCAGGAAGCAAGTAGGTCGAGGTTTCACTTTGTAGTTCTCGGTCTCTGCTTGTTTCTGTTTTGATTGTTTTGTTTTCTGGTTACTTCGGGATTTTTTCGTATTCTTCGTTTTTCTAAGTTCGTTGCTTTGAGAAGGGAGAAAGGTGGCATTTCAGAAATAACAGTATTGGAGATGACATCTTAATTTGTAGAGGCAATTTTATGCATTTTTGCAGGCATATTACTTTAATTCTCGTAACTGTGAGATACTGTTATTGCTCCACTTTACAGATAAGAAAACAGGCAGAGAGTGTGAGACACTGGCCCAAGTTCATTCAGTAAGCAATTCAAATACAGATCTTCTTTTGAATGAAGGGAGACTTAAATGCTTGAGAGATACGTCCCTTGTATTTTTCCATCTTCTCCACTCAGTTTCACTCCCCCCAGCATTCATCATCCAGAATATAGCCAGCATTGGGGATGAGAAGACGGCTAATGCCCAGACCATTGACCCAGTGGATGTAAGAGAACTGTAGAAAAGGACTGTTTGGATAAGTCAATATTTTTATGCTTGCGAGATATGATGTAGTTAGTGTTTTCAAATCATTTTGGAACTTTGAGGGTAATGGTAGGCTAAGTGGGCTATTTAAATGTTTAGTTCCTGTGCTCAAACAGTGAAGAATGCATATTACACACTGTTCACTTTTGTGAATATGCACACATCTCTGTAAAGGTGTATGGATAAAGCGTTATGTACTTTCACAGAAAGAGTTCAGTAAAGAAATGAAAATGGCTTTTTCTGTTTTCATTCATTAAAAATCATACAACTAAGAGCTTGGCATGTACTTCTTGCTTTCTCAAAATCTGTGGAATTAAAACTCACTGATGAGAACAAGAACTATTTTATATCATTAGTTAAAGAAGTAGTTTATAGTAGTTTCTGTTAGTGATACTGTTTGTGGAGTAAATAGAGCATCAGAAGGAGTTAGATCAAGCTAATCTATGTAAGTGGTCATGGACTCTTAAAAAGTTTCTTCAAGCCCAGAGTGTCTGCTCAAAGATCTATTTCTGCGGTGATGTTGAGGATCAACTCAAAGTATGAAACTCCACCATGTCTAGTGGTTTCTAAAAATAGCCAAGTATTATATTGACTGTAAAATTTAAGATTTCTCTCCATATATTAGTGACATTTTACTTTTATAGAACATTTTCAGTAGAGATTAATGCAAGTATGCTGAAGATACCACTTTCCCAGTGTGTTGGACTGTAGCGAAAGAGCCATTTATCTTGCATTACTAGTACAATTTAGTGTCATTTCACTAGATAAAATAGTGAGAACAGTAATGCTGCATTTACAGTATTTAATTTTTTTCTAAAGAATTATTATTTATCTTTATGTATTTATCTTAATTTGACCAAAGAGGGACAGAGTGAAAGAGAGGGAGAAAGTGAGAAAGCAAGCTGCCTGGTCCAGGACCTGAACCTCAGTTGGCCATGTGGGAGTCCAGCACCCCCAACTACCACATCACCTGCCGCCCCTATATTTATTTAATTTTTAAAGAAAATTTGTCCTGTCTATAAATCTGATCACCTGGTTAAATTCCATACATCTAAGAGTTTATATAGTAAGAAGCAGATATGTTTAGAGAAACTTAACCTGATGTTTGGCCTCTTTTTTTTTTCTGTTTTGTTTTGTTTTATAATTTTATTTATTCATTCATTCATTTTAATTTGACCGGAGAGAGACAGAGAGAAAGTGAGAAAGCAAGCCTCCACATCCGGGACTTGAACTGTGGTCAGCCATGTGGGAGTGTCCAGCACTTTAACTACCACACCACCTGCTGGCCCCATGTTTGGCCTCTTATAATACAAATTAAGGAAGTAGGAAATAGTTTTCAGACAAAGTATTTCAGCTGTTTTTCTTTTTTTACAGTCTGGGTGAACTATACAGCTTTTTTATTGTTTCATTTTGAGTTCCTTGAAGTATTTGAACATTTTGTGTTCTGCTAGACTAAAATAACAGGGAGTTAAGGTCTTCAAAAGAAAAAAAAAAGAACAGTAAAACAGTCAGTGTACTTTAAAAAACTTCAAATCCTGGTTATATAGAAACTCAAAAATAAACATTTTTGTTTTGTACCTTTTAATTTCAGAGTGATGCATACTCTGTTTACCAGCTATCAATAAATGAAAAAATTATGTTCTCACTCCTATACAAATGACAGAAGGTGCTTTTTGAGTCTCTGGAGAGAACTTTTGGAAAGATGAAGTTATACCTTATTTAAATAAGTAAAGCTCTTTTCACCCTATTCGGACCCTTTGTGGTGGTGACAATATGGGAAATGTTAGAATTCTAGAACTTTAAAGTGGGAAATTTCCTTAGGCATTGTATCCATGCCTGATTTGATCTATATAGACTTACTTTCTCGATACCACAGTTTGTGACAGAGCAGATAAAATTAGACTCATTTTTGAAACCAATATAAGTTCAGAGGATTGAAACACTATTCATTGTGCTTGGGCAAGGTGGGGGTGTATTCAAAAAGTTCCTGACTGGAGCCAGCAGATCCATGGTAATTAAGGCACTGGCCTCCCATGTGGCCTACCATGGTTGGAATCCTGAAACCTGTACCTTAAAAATCAAGCCAGGTACATGTACATTGTGAGCCTGGAATCTGAGAGAATGGAGGAGAAATGATTGTGACTTAGACATCCCACATGGGAATGATTTCTCCCTTTCCTTCTCTGTCTTTCTGTGAGCACATGCACCCCATGGCAAAAATGTTTTAAAAAAAATTCATGGGAAATGCATATTGTGGAAAACCTGCATGAATTTTAAATTGTTTGGCACCAAAATGATCTCATACTTTACTTCCACTTTCCAGGAACTTTATTTAAAGTCTCTTTGTATTTGGTTTGACCATAGAAACAAAAAGAATTCAAGTTCTGGTGTCAGCTTTCTCCCTTTCATGGTGAACAAAACCTTAAACATATCTAGGCTTCAGATTCTTCACTCTGAAGTAATATCTTCCCTAAGGAGGCTGTAGGGTATGCCCTATATTGATACAACACTTGATAGTTTTCTTTTTTTCTTTTGTGCTCGTTGGAGAGAGACAGCAAGAAATCACCACCCAGGGGGATAGCCACACCGCAATCCCTTCTCCTCCATTCCTCTCTGGGAATTTTGGCCAGGTATGCACACATGCAGTGTCCAGAACTTGAATTGCTGTCGACTATGTGGGAGCCCAGCGACGTAATACACTGTCTGCTGGTCCCAACACTTGATAGTTTTCATATGCCGGGTTGTGGAGTATCATTGTCATTTCAGTAAATACTTGTATTTCAGATCCTAACTCTTTTTTTTTTTTTTTTTTTTGATCTTTCTCTTTTTTTTTTTTTTTTTTTTTAGGAGGTTTTTGCTATAGGGTGCTGTGTGCTTGCCAGAAAGACAGAGAAAGAGAGAGAGAGAGAAACAGAAAGCGAGAAATCACCCCCCAGGGGGGATGGCCACAACGCAATCCCTTCTACTCCATTCTCCTCAGGGTCTTGGGGGCACACACGCACTCATGCCCAGTGTGAGTTTAAGCCACCGGGTCAGGGACTCGAATTGCGGTCAACTAAATGGGAGTCCAGTGACATAGCCCTTACGTCAACTGCTGGTCCTGAGATTCTCTTTTAATAAAGGGAATTCTTGAGCATCGACATCTGACCACTGGACACTATGGACTGTTTAATACTTTTCTTCTGGGGACCTTATGTGTTCCCTCAGGGTAAGAGGATATAAAGTTATGTATTTTCTCCATGCAGCCCCAATCCATTTTTTAAGTGTACTATATTTCCTGAAGAACCTGTTGTTGAAAATTCACGCTTTATTTCATCAGGTCTAAAATGCTCTTGATTTTAAGATCATCTAGGCTCTCATTCTAAGATGTATTGAGGTAGCAAAAAGTACAGTTAAACTACGACACATTCGTAAGAGTCATTTTAGTCATTTCATTCATTTAACAGATGTTAAAATGAGAAAAAAGTGTGCTTCATGGTGTCAATGAAATATGCAGAGATCTTAATCACTACTTAGTAACCTTTGTGGATTTCGTTATAGTCTTACATTTAAAGTTTTCCTTTTTTATTTCTTTAGTTGCCAGTGAGAACATGCACTCATCAGAGAGAGAGAGGACCCTCCTCCCCATGGAGCGTGGTCACACTGCAGTCCTTTTTTTTTTTTTCCCTTCGTTTCTCCATCCCATCAGCATTTGGGATGCACATGCACCCAGCGTGTCTTTCAAGCCACAGAGGCAGGATTTGAATCATGGTTGGCTATGATCCAGCTTATGATACATACGCTTAACCACTACAGTGGGACCAGACCTCTTTTTTTTCCTTCTTTCTTAATTTATTACATCCATGAGAGGGTGTCCCCCAACAGGGTCTTCACACAAAATCCACCTCTAGCCTCAGCCAGCCTGGACCATGAGCATGTTCAAGAAAGTCCCAGGGCGTGAACGCAGGACTTTTCACATGTAGGTTCACTTGCATTACCATTTTACCACCACCTGACCCCTAGTTTTGTAAGGAAGAAAGATGTTGTCACTTCTATAATGTTGGCGTCTGCCCCGGGGCTTGGCTTGAGTTGAATTATGATTAGGGCGCTGATGGTGAGGATGAGAAAGAAAAAGTCTTTTATTTTGAGAGGACTGGGGAATTTAAAAAAATGAAATAGATAAAGTAAAAGTGGACACAGGTAGTTTGAGCCTAAGTAGCCCAAGCAACTTGTGTTATAACTTTAGCCGTCCAAACAAATTGGGCATTTTTATTTATCGTACAAGGCGACACTATGCATGTATATTTTATGACATTTTATAAATATGTTAATTTGTTACAAACAATAAAAAATAGGTAATAAGTTTATAAGGGTTTAGGCATACTGGATTAAGTGTATTCCTTTATAATTTTATTAAAAGAAAATCCCATTATCTTTTTTTAATGGAAAAGCGTAGCTAAAAGTGTGGGGGGGAGAAAACATAAAATTAAAAACATTTCTCCATAAAGTAAACACTACTACGCCTAAAGAAGGCTAAAAACTTTTACAAATACGGGGACCAGCAGTTGGCGAAATGGCTATGTCGCTGGACTCCCATGTAGTCGACTGCAGTTGGAGTCCCGGACCTGGTGGCTTAAACTCATGCCAACTGCTTGTGCCCAAGATCCCAAGAGGAGAATGGAGAAGGGATTGCGGTGCGTGCCCAAGATCCCAAGAGGAGAAGGGAGGAAAAGGGGTTGTGGCGTGGCCATCCCCCCTGGTGGGTGATTTCTCGTTTTCTGTCTGTCTGTCTGTCTCTGTCTATCTCTGTCTTTCTGGCGAGCGCACGCGCCCTGTAGCAAAAACCTCTAAAAAAAAATTTTGCAAATACAAAACAAAAATTAGACTTTACTAATGAAAGTTAAAATGTTTTCTAAATTCTATTAAATGTGTCTATTAAAACGCCCCTAGTAATTTCCACCCTTTACCTTCAACAAATGTCAAAAAAAGGACACTATACTAAGTTTTGCCAAAACCCAAAAGGACAAATAGTGTTTACTCAAAGCATATCCTCACACCTTACTCAAAGCCCCTCCATAAGTATGTCCCTACACTATATGGGCAATTTTTTTGTTTGTTTTTAATAAGAGAACTGGTTCATAGAAAAGCCTTGGACTTTCTTCAAGTTCAAACATACAGCGGTTCCCAAAGCACAGTCTAAATCATCATGATCAACATTATCTGGGATCTTGTTAGGGATGTACATTATCAGGCCTCAGCCCAAGTCGACCAGATTGTTAGGGATTTACATTGTCAAACCTCACCCCAAGTTTACAGGTGATTCTGATCCACCTTGAAGATGGAGAACCACTGACCTAGAAAACTGTTACTCAATCATTTTCTTCTCTAGTGACAGCAAAGACATTTGTTAGATCTTCTAGTTAGTTCTTAGTATATTCAGATATATCTTAAATTAACTAAAATGTCATGAGTGATTTAATTGAACTATCTTAGAATCCAGTAGGTTAGCCTGTTCAAGTATTGGTCATGCTCTTTTAAAACCAAAGTCAAAAGCTTACCTATTATTTTGCTGAAATTCTTGGTTAGCTCCATGATACAGCTGTAATGTACTGCCCCAGAAAAGCCAGGTTTCACATGGGAACCGCTGTCCCAATCCCTGGCCCTTGTCTGCCTGAGACAAATGCCTACAATCCAGTAGGCTGGAGGAAGGGGCCCACACCATAATCAGACTTTATGGAGTGTGTTCTCATCCACCCCTGCCTCCTACATCTGTATGCACTATACCATGAATTGGTGGGGCGAGGGAGGGGGTGAGAAACCTAGAAGAAACCAAATAAGATAGCTTTTATAGTATTTTCCAAGGAATTTTACAGGAGTTACCCTGTGTAAATTGTTTTCTGATTGTATCTCTGTAAGACTTGGCATGTTTTTCCTCTTTACAATTCAGTATTTGTAGAGCTGTTTTCCTGCCAAAATTCAAAGAAAATATTTCGCTGGTGAAATTTCCTTGTTTTCATCGATCATTTGGCTTAGAGCCAGATGTTACAACAGTCTCTCTCAAATTTCTTTCAATTTTAAGAATTTATCTTTATACCATCTTTGCCTATCAGCTCTTTCATTTTTCATTTTTCATGTGCTGAAATACCCGATTTGGGTGACTTTTTGCTTAATGTATATATATTATTTTAATCAAACTAAAGATTAAAAAAGAAACTACTTTGATTATTGTATACATATTTAAAGTTCTTGACATGTCAGAATTATGTGACTATAACATTTGAAATAAGGCCTGAAGTTGGTAAAATTTAATAAAGTTTTTTTTATTCAATAGTGAGAGTTGGCTTTATCCAAGAGTCTGGGAAGAAACATGGTGTTAGTCATGTTGGAGAAAAGAGAAAATTTAGAAACTATACCATTTAAACAGAATTAAAGTTTTTTCCCAAAATAATGGTATATTAAAATTTCTGTGTAAGGAAATTTTTGTTCCTTATAATGGCAACACAGATCAATTTAAAATATTTTATTTTTCTCTTACCTTTAACTGTGTTTATTAGTTTTAAATACTCTCTTTTTAAAGAATTATTTATGCATTTATTTATTTATTTTAATTTGACCAGAGAGGATGGTTCAAGTCCCAGACCGGGCGGCTTAAAACTCGTGCCAGGCACATGTGCATGCGTGTCCAAAAGAGAGGAGAATGGAGAAAAAGATTGCAGTGTGGCCATCCTCCCTGGGGGGGGAGGGGGGGCGATATCTCACTTTCTGTCTTTATGTCTGTCTCTGGTGAGAGCATGTGCCATGTAGCCAAAAAAAAAAAAAAAAGTATTAAAACTGTTCTTAAGTGATGCAGTTGTTACAGTTTAATTAACTTTTGTTCTAACTTTAAAATGATTTGGGGGCCAGCAGAGGGGTGTGGTCGTTAAGGTGCTGGGCTCCCACATGGCTGACCACAATTCTAGCAACTTAAAAATTACACCGGGCTCATGTGTATGTGTACTCAAGGTCTTGAGAGGAGTATGGGAGAAAATAACCATCGCCCCATGGTGAGTGATTTCTCACTTTCCTTTTCTCTGGTGAGTCTACACATCCTATGGCAAAAATCTTTTAAAAAGGCTTAAATAACATGAATCAAACCACTTAGATTTGAGGTATTTAGTGAAAAATGATGGTGACTAATTTCTTTGAATCATTTTCAAAGTAAATTGCTTTTCCCCTTCACCTTCTAGGAGGAAGTTAACATCCCTAATAGGCGCGTTCTCGTTACTGGTGCCACTGGGCTTCTCGGCAGAGCCGTATATAAAGAATTCCAGCAGAATAACTGGCATGCTGTTGGCTGTGGTTTTAGAAGAGCAAGACCAAAATTTGAACAGGTTAACCTATTGGATTCCAATGCAGTTCATGAAATCATTCATGATTTTCAGGTATGGTTTAGTGCACTTATTTGAACGTGAACTCTATTAGGAACTGTCTGGATAATATAACATGTGCTTGTTCCTAAGAAAGGTACTGTACTTGAAAACTGTACCCTGTTAAGCAGCAACAATATATGGTACTTTTTTTTTTCCAGCATGACAGAGTATATGTAATCTCTAAAAAAGACGAGGTGAGGGGCCAGCTCCCACGTGACTGACCATGGTGCTCTCTCTTTCTCTCTCGCGTGCTTTCTCTTTCTCTGTCCCTCTCTGGTCAAATTTAAACAGTTAAATAAAGTCTTAAAAAAAAGATCAAGTGAGACATAGATTGAAAAAGAAATGTGAGGCATTATTTTTAAAACTTGTGTTTATGGAATGCCTTATAAGTAACACTTCTTATTCAATTTTTTATTATTATTATTATTATAGGTATAGGTAAACTGTACAGCATGGCAGACTACATATCATCTCCATTTCAAAACATTAAAGTAGGCTCAGAGAAGAAGACCAAGGTCACAGAAAAGTTGCAGAAAAATTTAGGTATTCTCCCTCTGATCACATCTGAAGCCCAAGTTTTTGTTGGGATAGGGCATTGTGGTTGTCAGACAGAAAAGGGGGAACCAGAGGGGTGGGCCACACTGCAGTTTTTTCTCTTTCATTCTTCTCTCTGGATTTTGGGCACTCACACACGTGCCTGGCATGTTTTTCAAGTTGTCAGATCTAGGACTCAGTCCTCACAGCCATGTGGGATCTACCTTTACTACTACACCACGGGCTGGCCCCTCAGGTTCTTTCTGAAAGTGTAGTCCATGGAGCATACACATCAGAATCACTTGGAAAACTTTTTCTCAGGCCTGACTTCCAGAGGTTTTATATAATTCAGTAAATCTGAGATTCAGCCCAGGATGCTGCATTTTTAGAAGCATCCCAGTTTGTAAACAACTCTTAGATCGTATTTCCTTAAGTAGTGTTGAGATGGAGAAAACTAGGCTACGTACACTAGCTCTTTCTGTTGGAGGTCTTAGCTCTGGCTTGGCTCCTCTGGGAACTGGGTACCCGTTTTTTATAATGGGCTCCTTACATTTCTGTCTTCCTCTAGATTGTGACACAGTGCCTGTCAATCAGTAGCATACTAAATGCTCAACTGGGAATATAATTTTGTAGGTAGTTGATTTTCTTTCAGTGATTGGTTGAAGAGATTTAAATTTAGGAATTTAATTTGTAGTTGAAATTAGTCTTCCTCTGACATAGACTACAGTATTTAGCTCATTTTACCTATCTAAATAACTCTTTCCATCCAAATTAGGAAGCAAAGTTTACTTTGATTTAGAAATACAGTAGTTGACATGGAGTTTTTCCTAATATTGTCTTATAATTTACTAAGTTGCTCTTTTCCACTGAGGGTAGTATTTATATACATACATATATATGTATACATATGTATATAAAATATGTATATATGTATACATGTGTGTATACATGTGTATATATATGTATATAAAATATTACCCTCAGAAAAGAACAACTTAGTTATATATATATGATATATCCTCATATATATTTTTATATATATATACACACACATGTGTGTGTGTATACATACATATATAATTTTTACAAAGTTCATACTTTTCAGGACCTGCAGATGATGTAATGGTTATGTTGTTCGATTCCCATGTTGTCTACCACAGTTTAAGTCTTGGACCCAGCAGCTTGAAACTCAATGCCCAGGCATACCCAAAATCCCAAGAGGAGAATAGAGAAGGGATTGCAGCATGGCTATACCCAAAGAAAGAAAGAAAAAAAAAAGTCTAGACTTTGAGAAGAAATAAATGACAGACCTACATTAAAAATTACAATATTTATTCTTTTTTGCGGGGGAGGGAGAGATTTTTGCTATAAGGCACATCTGCTTGCCAGAGACAGAAAAAAAGTGAAAAATTACCACCACCCTCTCGGCCAGATGGCCACACTACAGTCCCATCTCTGTTTTCCTCTCAGGATTTTGGGCAGACATGTGCACATGCCCGGTGTGATTTTCTAGCCATCAGGTCTGGGACTTGAACTCTGGTCAGCCATATAGGAATCTAGCACCTTAACCACTGTGCCACCTACTGGCCCACAATAGTTTCTTTTTTCTTTTTCTTTTTCTTTTTGAGAGAAAGCAAGAAACCATCCCCCAGGGGAGATGACAGTACTGCAGTCCTTTCTCCATTCTCCTTTCAGGATTTTGGGCACACACGTACGCACACATGCCCGGTGTGAGTTTAAGCCACCTGGTCCAGGACTCAAACCATGGTTGACCCACATGGGAGTCCAGCGATGTAGCCGTTATGCTATGTGTTGGTCTGCACAATGGTTTATTCTTAATGTAAGACATATTGGTTTTGTTCCCCCCACTACCACCACCCTACTCCATTTCATGGAGGATGAAGAAGGTAGAAGACAGATAGGTATTTTTAACAGTTTACCTTGTCACCATCATTCTGCCTGAGCCTTCTAGTTAACTGGGATTACAGGTGCATTCAGACATGCATGGTGTGTTCAGATTGACCAAGGAACTGAATCTGGGCTTCCCATGTGGCTTCTAGTCTCCCAGATGTAAATAACATGAATCAAACCACTTAGATTTGAGGTATTTAGTGAAAAATGATGGTGACTAATTTCTTTGAATCATTTTCAAAGTAAATTGCTTTTCCCCTTCACCTTCTAGGAGGAAGTTAACATCCCTAATAGGCGCGTTCTCGTTACTGGTGCCACTGGGCTTCTCGGCAGAGCCGTATATAAAGAATTCCAGCAGAATAACTGGCATGCTGTTGGCTGTGGTTTTAGAAGAGCAAGACCAAAATTTGAACAGGTTAACCTATTGGATTCCAATGCAGTTCATGAAATCATTCATGATTTTCAGGTATGGTTTAGTGCACTTATTTGAACGTGAACTCTATTAGGAACTGTCTGGATAATATAACATGTGCTTGTTCCTAAGAAAGGTACTGTACTTGAAAACTGTACCCTGTTAAGCAGCAACAATATATGGTACTTTTTTTTTTCCAGCATGACAGAGTATATGTAATCTCTAAAAAAGACGAGGTGAGGGGCCAGCTCCCACGTGACTGACCATGGTGCTCTCTCTTTCTCTCTCGCGTGCTTTCTCTTTCTCTGTCCCTCTCTGGTCAAATTTAAACAGTTAAATAAAGTCTTAAAAAAAAGATCAAGTGAGACATAGATTGAAAAAGAAATGTGAGGCATTATTTTTAAAACTTGTGTTTATGGAATGCCTTATAAGTAACACTTCTTATTCAATTTTTTATTATTATTATTATTATAGGTATAGGTAAACTGTACAGCATGGCAGACTACATATCATCTCCATTTCAAAACATTAAAGTAGGCTCAGAGAAGAAGACCAAGGTCACAGAAAAGTTGCAGAAAAATTTAGGTATTCTCCCTCTGATCACATCTGAAGCCCAAGTTTTTGTTGGGATAGGGCATTGTGGTTGTCAGACAGAAAAGGGGGAACCAGAGGGGTGGGCCACACTGCAGTTTTTTCTCTTTCATTCTTCTCTCTGGATTTTGGGCACTCACACACGTGCCTGGCATGTTTTTCAAGTTGTCAGATCTAGGACTCAGTCCTCACAGCCATGTGGGATCTACCTTTACTACTACACCACGGGCTGGCCCCTCAGGTTCTTTCTGAAAGTGTAGTCCATGGAGCATACACATCAGAATCACTTGGAAAACTTTTTCTCAGGCCTGACTTCCAGAGGTTTTATATAATTCAGTAAATCTGAGATTCAGCCCAGGATGCTGCATTTTTAGAAGCATCCCAGTTTGTAAACAACTCTTAGATCGTATTTCCTTAAGTAGTGTTGAGATGGAGAAAACTAGGCTACGTACACTAGCTCTTTCTGTTGGAGGTCTTAGCTCTGGCTTGGCTCCTCTGGGAACTGGGTACCCGTTTTTTATAATGGGCTCCTTACATTTCTGTCTTCCTCTAGATTGTGACACAGTGCCTGTCAATCAGTAGCATACTAAATGCTCAACTGGGAATATAATTTTGTAGGTAGTTGATTTTCTTTCAGTGATTGGTTGAAGAGATTTAAATTTAGGAATTTAATTTGTAGTTGAAATTAGTCTTCCTCTGACATAGACTACAGTATTTAGCTCATTTTACCTATCTAAATAACTCTTTCCATCCAAATTAGGAAGCAAAGTTTACTTTGATTTAGAAATACAGTAGTTGACATGGAGTTTTTCCTAATATTGTCTTATAATTTACTAAGTTGCTCTTTTCCACTGAGGGTAGTATTTATATACATACATATATATGTATACATATGTATATAAAATATGTATATATGTATACATGTGTGTATACATGTGTATATATATGTATATAAAATATTACCCTCAGAAAAGAACAACTTAGTTATATATATATGATATATCCTCATATATATTTTTATATATATATACACACACATGTGTGTGTGTATACATACATATATAATTTTTACAAAGTTCATACTTTTCAGGACCTGCAGATGATGTAATGGTTATGTTGTTCGATTCCCATGTTGTCTACCACAGTTTAAGTCTTGGACCCAGCAGCTTGAAACTCAATGCCCAGGCATACCCAAAATCCCAAGAGGAGAATAGAGAAGGGATTGCAGCATGGCTATACCCAAAGAAAGAAAGAAAAAAAAAAGTCTAGACTTTGAGAAGAAATAAATGACAGACCTACATTAAAAATTACAATATTTATTCTTTTTTGCGGGGGAGGGAGAGATTTTTGCTATAAGGCACATCTGCTTGCCAGAGACAGAAAAAAAGTGAAAAATTACCACCACCCTCTCGGCCAGATGGCCACACTACAGTCCCATCTCTGTTTTCCTCTCAGGATTTTGGGCAGACATGTGCACATGCCCGGTGTGATTTTCTAGCCATCAGGTCTGGGACTTGAACTCTGGTCAGCCATATAGGAATCTAGCACCTTAACCACTGTGCCACCTACTGGCCCACAATAGTTTCTTTTTTCTTTTTCTTTTTCTTTTTGAGAGAAAGCAAGAAACCATCCCCCAGGGGAGATGACAGTACTGCAGTCCTTTCTCCATTCTCCTTTCAGGATTTTGGGCACACACGTACGCACACATGCCCGGTGTGAGTTTAAGCCACCTGGTCCAGGACTAAAACCATGCTAGACACACATGGGAGTCCAGCGATGTAGCCGTTATGCTATGTGTTGGTCTGCACAATGGTTTATTCTTAATGTAAGACATATTGGTTTTGTTCCCCCCACTACCACCACCCTACTCCATTTCATGGAGGATGAAGAAGGTAGAAGACAGATAGGTATTTTTAACAGTTTACCTTGTCACCATCATTCTGCCTGAGCCTTCTAGTTAACTGGGATTACAGGTGCATTCAGACATGCATGGTGTGTTCAGATTGACCAAGGAACTGAATCTGGGCTTCCCATGTGGCTTCTAGTCTCCCAGATGGTGTCACTATCTGTATGTGTCTGGGCCAGAAATATTAACTTAACATTTTTTTGTGAATTAATTTACTGTAGAAAGGCTGTAGTTCTTTTCATTTTATTTTATTTGAGTTAAAATACATCAATGCTTCACTTCCAGCCCCATGTCATAGTACATTGTGCAGCAGAGAGAAGACCAGATGTTGTAGAAAATCAACCAGATGCTGCTTCTCAACTTAATGTGGATGCGTCTGGGAATTTAGCAAAGGAAGCAGGTAATAATGACTTTATAAAATCTTCATAAAATATTAAGTAATCACTGAGTTTTTAAAGACTAGGATTTTGTAGATCGCTTATAAAAGGTTTGTTTTTGTGTGTTGTGAAGAATAAGTTATTCTAAATTCCACTAAAGATTAATGTCTCGTAAAAATTTAATATTCTTCCCCTTTTTTGTAGCTACAATTGGAGCATTTCTCATCTACATTAGCTCAGATTATGTATTTGATGGAACAAATCCACCTTACAGAGAGGAAGACATACCAACTCCTTTAAATTTGTATGGCAAAACAAAATTAGAAGGAGAAAAGGCTGTCCTGGAAAACAATCTAGGTAAGATAAAATCTCTAACCCCTGCTTGTTTTTGAGGACTCCTTTTTGTTTATGATAGGAGATCTGTGTGTGTGTGTGTGTGTGTGTGTGTCGGTGTTTGATTTAAAACAGTCAAGGAATACAATTATTAGAGAAAAATTAGAGACTATAGTTAATCAAAAGAAAAATAAGAATCTTAAAAATCCTTCTAGACTGTTCACTGCTGTTGTATACATATACATCTTTATATGTAGAAAACAAATTATAGAGTGCAGATTTTTATAATCTTTGTAAAAATAGGGCATTATCTCTTAGAGTGAGGTATTTCCTTAGATCAAGATATTCTGACATATGTCTGGCTTTTCTCTTGTGTATATTTGTTTATATGTACACATACTTTTAGTATGCCTTCCTTGGGAAAACAAGGAATTTAAAATTATGAAGAATGAAAATTCTCTTTAAGTGCTACCTCAGAGATAAGTACCAGGAACCAGCAGTTAGCGAAATGGCTATTTCACTGGACTCCCACGTGGTCGACCGCGGTTCGGCTCCCGGACCTGGTGGCTTAAAACTCACGCCCGGCGCATGTGTGTGTGTGCCCAAGATCCCGAGAGGAGAATGGAGGAGAAGGGATTGCGGCGTGACCATCCCCCCTGGGGGGTGATTTCTCGCTTTCTGTCTCTATGTCTCTCTCTGTCTGTCTGGTGAGCGCATGCGCCCTATAGCGAAAAGCTT
>NW_006160032.1:447273-449412 GCF_000334495.1 Tupaia belangeri chinensis
GTGAAGTCAGTCTACTATATCTTATTCCTATCAGTGGCTGCAGAGTTGCAAATTTAATGATGCTGTACACTAAAATTATTGCTTTAGGCTGTGCTGTGTCTCTGAGAATCAGTCCCTACTATAGGAAGCCACACTAATGGACATTTGAGTTTTGTGGATTATAAATTATCCTGCAGAAATTATTCTTGAATATATTCCTTTGGCTGTGGTCCTATCACAGAATACACAGACTGGGTTATTTATAAAGAGGACAGATGTGTTTCTCACAGTTCTGGTGGGTTGGAAGTACACAGTGAAGGCCCCAGCTAGCAACCTAGTCCGTGCCTTTCTCTGTGTGCTCTGAGAGGAGGAGCTGGGGAGGAGCATGGTTTCCTCTAATGGTGGAAGAGCAGAAAAACAAAATGGCCCAGATTCTTCCCATAAAGCCCTTTGACAGAGCAGAGCCGAGCCTTTGTAAGCTTCTAAAGATTTCCCAACACTGTGTATTGGGGATAAGTTTCAACTGGAATTTTTGGAGAAAACAAACATTCAAAACATAGCATTAACTCTTTTCACTTGTCTAATAATTTGACTTAAAAAAAATTTACTTTCAGTTAAAGTGATAGTTACCCACAGATTATTATTCTAACTTCTAAGCTGTGATGTATAGTATAGTCTGAATGCCTCAAAACATTCTTTTTTTATTTAAGTTTTTGCTTCAGTGTGCGTGTCCTTGCTAGAAAGAGAGAGAAACAGAAATAGTGAGAGGGAAAGTGAGAAATCACACCCCGGGGGGATGGCCATGCAGTAATCCCTTCTCCTGGGATCTTGGGCATGCATGCGTGCGTACACACACACACACACACACACACACCATGTGATTGTCAAGCCACTGGGTTTGAGACTCAAACCATGGTCTGCCTTGTGGGAGTCTAGTGATGTAACTCTTATGCCATCTGCTGGCCTCAGTACCTTAAAATTTCTTAATTAGTGGTTGTGATGATGTGAGTACTCATTGCATTCACATAGATTCGTCAGTAGAGTTTTGCCACATTGGTTTTATATGTATTCTTTTATTAAACCTGTTGACAATCTTTATTCCCAAATACTTCAGTATATATCGCCTAACAATAAGGATGTTCTTTACATAATTATGATGTAGTTATATACTCAGGAAAGTTAACACTAATGTATTTCTGTAATCAGATATACAGTCTATATAGGGATTTTCCAGATTGTCACAGAAAATGTTCTTTATTAGGACCAGCAGGTGGTATAATGGTTATGTTGCTGTACTCCCACCTAGTTCACCATGGTTCGAGTCTTGGACCTGGCAGCTTACAACTCACACCGTGTGTGTGTGTGTGTGTGTGTGTGTGTGTGTGTACGTAAAATCCCAAGAGAAAAATGAAGATGGGATTGCAGTGTTGCCATCCCCCCAGGGAGTGATTGTTGGCTTTCTGTTTCTCTGGAGAGCACACGTGCCCTATATAAAAAAACCTCTCTTTAAAAAAAAAGTTCTTTATTGCCTTTATTTTTAAATTTTTATGTAGGTTTTTTTTGAGAGATTTTTGCTATAGGGCTTGTGTGCCCACCAGAGAGACAGAAAGCGAAAAATCACCACTCCCAGAGGGGATGGCCGCACTGCAGTCCCTTCTCCATTCTCTTAGGATTTTGAGCACACATGTACATGTGCCCAGCAGGAGTTTTAAGCCACCAGCAACCAGACTTGAACCACGGTCAGCCATTTGGGAGTCCAGCAATGTAACCACTATGCCATCTGCTGGCCCCTGTTGCTTTTATTTTTAATTTAGCGCCAATCAAGGATTAGTTGTTGCATTTATCAAGATAGGTTTTATTTTTAATGATCATAATAACAGGAATTGTATATAAAAATATCCCAAATGACAGAAGACATCTAAAACTACTCAGAATTACATTGGTTAAATTGGCATTATTTCGGGAACCAGCAGTTAGCATAATGGCTATTTCACTGGACTCCCACATAGTCGGCCACGGTTTGCGTCCCGGACCCGGTGGCTTAAAACTCACGCCGGGTGCGTGTGCGTGCGTGCCCAAGATCCCGAGAGGAGAATGGAGGAGAAGGGATTGCGGCGTGACCATCCCCCCTGGGGGGTGATTTCTCGCTTTCTGTCTCTA
>NW_006160032.1:449491-478747 GCF_000334495.1 Tupaia belangeri chinensis
GTGCGTGTGGGTGTGCGCCCAAGATCCCGAGAGGAGAATGGAGGAGAAGGGATTGCGGCGTGACCATCCCCCCGGGAGGGGGGGGGTGATTTCTCGCTTTCTATCTCTATGACTCTCTCTGTCTGTCTGGCGAGTGCACGTGCCCTATAGCGAAAACCTCTCAAAAAAAAAAATTGGCATTATTTCAGGTAAGCTATATTATTTTAGGATTTTTCTTTTTTAAGATGTCGTTCTGTCTTAGGGTGTATGCACTCAACAGAGAGAGAAAGAGACAAAGAGAGATAGAGACAAGGAAATCAAGAAACCACTCCCCAAGGGGGATGACCACACTGCAATCCCTTCATTCTCTTCCCAGGATCTTGGGGACACATGCACATGTACCTGGCGTGAATTTCAAGCCACTGAATCTGGTACTCAAACAGCAGTTGGCCACGTGGGGATGTAACTACTATGTCATCTGCTATCCCCCGTTTTAGTATATTTTTATTAAAAGATTTCTACTTTCGAGGCTGGCAGGTGGCATGGTGGTTAAAGGCGCTGGGCTCCCACATGTCCAACCACCATTTGAGTCCTGGACCTGGTGGCTTGCTTTCTCACTTTCTCTGTCTGTCTATCTCGCGTGCTATGTCCTCTAGGCAAATAAAATTAAATTAAAGAAAGAAAGGAAAAGCTAAATAAAATAATTCTTTAAAAAGATTTCTACTTTAGTATTGTTTTAAATCCATATGACTTCATCCTACCAAAATTTAAAGGAATCAGTCACCTTTAAAATAGTTGCTTTTATTCATCCCTAGGAGCTGCTGTTTTAAGGATTCCTGTTTTATATGGGGAAGTTGAAAAGCTTGAAGAAAGTGCTGTGACGGTCATGTTTGACAAAGTGCAGTTCAGCAACAAGTCGGCGAACATGGACCACTGGCAGCAGAGGTTCCCCACACATGTCAAAGACGTGGCCACTGTGTGTCGGCAGCTAGCTGAGAAGAGAATGCTGGTGAGAGTTTGTGGAAGGGAGAGTCCCTAACTTCCATCTTTGTGAAGATCCACTTTCTTTCTATGCATCAACCTTCATGGCTGTTGTTAGAGTGTTAATAGGTTAAAAGTGCTTTTCTTTCTTTTTTTTAAGAATTATTTTTATATGATTTTACTTACTTATTTATTTTTACTTCTTTATTTTGAGGTTGACCAGAGTGAGACAGAGAGAAGGATAGTGAGAAAGCAAGCTGCCAGGTCTAGGACTCAAACTATAGTCAGCCATGTGGGAGTCCAAACGCCTTAACCACCATGCCACCTGCTGGCCCCAAGAGTGCTTTTCTAAAACTAGGGAAGACCAAACAAAAGTATTTTACAGAGAGTAGACTATATTAATGAATAGTAAAAAAATATACTCCTGTGTTTGAATTTATTTCTCACATACTGTAAATCCCGTTATTTCTTAAATAGCAAGCTGATGGAAAACTTGAAGTTTTTTCCATTGGGTAACAACAAAATTTTTCACGTAATGTCTTTTAAGAAGAGCTAAGATACCTGTAATGACAAAGAAGAATCTAAGAATTTATCATATTAGCCACTTTAAGAATTATTTGTACTTTAAAAAAATATTTTGGGGGGACCAGCAGTGTCGCTGGACACCCATGTAGTCAACCGCGGTTCGCGTCCTGGACCCAGTGGCTTAAAACTCATGCCGGGCACGTGTGTGTGTGTGCCCAAGATCCTGAGAGGAGAATGGAGGAGAAGGGCTTGTGGCATGGCCATTCCCCTTAGGGATGATTTCTCGCTTTCTATCTCTCTGTTTCTCTGTTTGGCGAGCACACGCACCCTATAGCAAAAACCTCTCTTAAAAAAAAAAGTAAATAAATATTTTGGGGCTGTCAGGTGGTGGTATTAAAGTGCTAGACTCCCCCACGGTTAACTGTAGTTTGAGTACTGAACCTGGTGACCTGCTTTCTTACTCTCTCTCTGGTCAAATTAAAAAATAATAATAATAAATAAAATTAAAACATAATTCTAAAAAAAAATATTTCAGCAGAAGTTCATTTTAATCATTTAAAAGGTTAGCATTAAGAATATCCATAGAAAGAAAGATTAAAGACTGGTTTCCTAGACTGTAGCATGGTGAGAGTTTTTAATATGTAAAAATTTATATTTAAGTTTATACTGTAACAGTTAACTGATTTGCTTATTTTTATTTTATTTTGTTCATTTATACTTGCTATAGGGCATTAGCATTCATGCACGCACACACACACACATACACACACACACACACACATACACACACACACACACACACACACATACACACACACACACACACACACACACACACACGAGTTTTGCAAACCACCAAGTCTAGAACTCGAACTGCTCAGTTGACCATGTGGAATCTAGTCACCTGACCAACTGTGCAACTGGCTAGCCTTGTTAATCCTGATATGGGTTTCTATTCTGTTTTGGTTTTACTCTCTTAGGATGTAAATAAAATTGAAGTCATTTATATATATATGTATATATTTTTTATTTTAATGTTAAATTTTAGAAATTCATTTTTATGTTTTAGCTGTAAATATTTACAGGACCTTGATTTTAGATATCTTATAGGAAACATTACAAAAAAGGAAGATCACATTTTAGTTCCTGGACCTTTTAAAAGCTTCTTGTCAATCCCATCATTCCACTCAACTAAAAAAAGTTGAAACTTTTTAAAATTTTTTGTGTCCTTGTTCTTAGGACCCATCGATTAAAGGAACCTTTCACTGGTCTGGCAATGAACAAATGACTAAGTACGAAATGGCGTGTGCAATTGCCGATGCCTTTAACCTCCCCAGCAGTCACTTAAGACCTGTAAGTACATGGCATTTAAAACCTTCTCACTTCTTCCATCACCATAGTGTATGTTATTGATGACATTTGTCTTATTTTTTTGTTTGTTTTTTGTTTTTTTATTTTGCTATAGGGAGCACATGCGCTTACTAGAGAGAGAGAGAGAGAGAGAGAGAGAGAGACAGGAAGACACAGATTGTGGCCACACCACAATCCCTTATTCTCCATTCTCCTCTCGGGATCTTGGGGCACGCACGCACATGCGCCCGGCGTGAGTTTAAGCCACCGAGTCTGGGACTTGAACCACGGTTGACTACGTGGGAGTCCAGTGACATAGCCATTAGGCCAACTGCTGATGCCCATTTGTCTTGTTTTAAATGTGTTAGAAACTTCATTTTTCAGTACTAATCAATGTGAACTTTGCTTGTATATTGGCAGTGTATAGTGCTCCTTCTCTCTAAATTATCATCTGTAAAGAAACACATACATATTGATTGAGTTTATAGAAAAAATACTAGTTTGATTATGGCATACATTTTGGTTCTTTCAGTGATGTTTAAATCTTATTTCTTGCCTTGAAGGTGACATGAAATAGAGAAATACACAGGGGCAGATCGTGATGCAGTTGTTGAATGTGATGCTCCGCAAAGCTGACCCACATAGTTTCTAGGCTTGCATCTAGAGACCTTCCTAAATACCCTAAATGGGCGCATGCCTGTGAACCAAAGCTGGCTGAGGCTGAGGGTGGACCATGGCATGAAGACCCTGTTGGGAGTGCTGTTTCTCTCTTTCTTACTCATGGAAGAATTAAATAAGCTTATTTATTTATTTAAAAAGAACCAAGGTACCAGAGAAACACAACAACTTAAGATGTGTCCCCTTTTATTGATTTTTATTTTTGTTTTCTCTTTAAAGATTACTGACAGCCCTGTCTTAGGAGCACAGCGTCCAAGAAATGCTCAGCTTGACTGCTCCAAATTAGAGACCTTGGGCATTGGCCAGCGAACACCATTTCGAATTGGAATCAAAGAATCACTCTGGCCTTTCCTCATTGATAAGAGATGGAGACAAACGGTCTTTCATTAATTTCTATGTTTGTTTTTTTTTTTTAAATGAAAAGTATAGTATGTGGCACTTTTTAAAGAAAAAAAGGAAATAGTTTTGTATGAGTACTCTTTAATTGTGACTCTTATGATCTTTCAGGTAAATAATGCTCTTGCACTAGTAAAATTGTCTATAGAAAACTAAAGGGCAATGATGCTTTGTTCACAGTAATGATTTTTCTGTTTATCACTTTCTTTGTTCTGGCTTAACTTGCTGTTTGAGTTTAGTAAATTATGACTCTTAAATATTTCAGAGCCAGGATGAAAAACTGATCTGCTGTAAACCTTTTTATGGATGAAATGCTTTGTTCATTCCTGTGACCTTCATATTTTCAGGGTTTATTTTTTGCAACTGTTGACCCTTTTATGTTGATTGTTTTAAAGTGTGTGAAATAGTATGAAAATCATTGGTGTTCATTATTTGCTTTGCTTGAGCTCAGATCAAAATGTTTGAAGAAAGAAACTTTATTTTTGCAACTTAAGTACAATTTTTATGCTTGAGATATTTCAACCTGTTATGTATATTGGAACTTCTATAGCCTGATACCACCTGCTTTGTAGCAGTGTATGGTGAGCACTTGAGAGAGAGAATGTGTGTGTGTATGTGGATTTTTTTTTTAAACATGAATATATATCTGTCCTTTACACTCCATGTTGCTAAATGATATTTCATATGCTTGGTTGTACTAATAATGGACCTTGTAAGTCTTTTGACCATTCATGACTAATAATAAATATGTACTGCTGGCATGTATTGCTTTGTTTTCTTATATTTACTTCTCTTTTTAAATATGAGGAAACAGTCTAACCTAATTTTTTGTTTGTTTTGTTTTTTTTTTTTTTTTTTTTTTTTTTTTAAAGAGATGGTTTTGCTATAGGGTATATGCACTTGCCAGAGAGAAAGAGAAAGACAGACAGAAAGCAAGAACTCACTCACCTGGCGGGTGTGTGTGGGAGGGATGGCCATGCCACAATCCCTTCTCCATTCTCCTCAAGGGATTTTGGGCATGCCTGCACACACTCCCAGTGTTAGTTTAAGCCACTGGGTCTGGGATTCAAACTGTGGTCAACTATTTTGGAGTCCAGTGAAGTAACTGTTACTCCATCTACTGATCCTTGTTGCTTTAATTTTTTTAAAATTACATTCTCATCATGTAACATCTAAAGTATAGAGAAGGATGTAGTTAATATATATTGAGATATAAGATAACAGTAAACACTGGTGAACCTTCCACTTGAAATCTAGAATGTTACATATTGAATCTACTTGTTCCTACTGAGTTGTTTACCTGAAAGTAAACAGCTATAAAATTTTGTTACATTATACATTGACACAGAGTCTTCTGAAGATGCAGAGCATTTGAACTTTTCTGTAACTTTGAGGTAACCCTTGCTTCAACAGTATTTTAGGTCCTTAATAAGGAAGCGAGGAGGGTAGTACTTATATGATTTGGCTTCTATTCAGGGGTTGGTGCAAAGCCTAATTCACGTTTTCTCATTTCACATTTTGGGATATTTTCTCCTCCAGCTTATTATCTTATTTCTTTATCAGATACAAGGTAGTTTTTTTGTTTTTTAATTTGCCCTTGAACTTGCCAGAGAGAAAAGGAGAAGCGGGAAGAACTCCCAGTGGGGCATGGTCATATCACAATTCTTTTTCTGTTTCTCCATCTTTTTGGGATTTTGAGTATGCACACACATGTGCCTAGAGTGTTTCTCAAGCCTCTGGGTCTGAGACTCAAACCACAGTCATCCCCGTGGGATCCAGCTCCTTAACCCTAGGTTATGGTCTGGCCCAACGTGACAAAGTCCCCCCGCCCCCAAGTTTTTGCTTTAGGGAATGTGTGCTCACCAGAGAGAGAGACAGAGGGAAAGTGAGAAATGACCCCCACCAGGGGAGATGGCCATGCTGCAACCCATTTTCCTCCAGTTTCCTCTTGGGATTGTGAGCACACACATACACACGCCCAGCATGATTTTCAAGTCACCAGGTCCAGGACTCAAATCTTGTCATGTGGGATTCCACCATATAAATTACTGCAGCACCTCCTGGACCCCATATATGAAGTATTTCAAACTTCATTATTTGTTTAGAATTTTGAAGTCTTTTTTTTTTTTTTTAGGTGTTTGCCATAGGGCATGTGTGCTCACTGGGGAGAGAGAGAGACAGTGAGAGGTAAAGTGAGAAAGCACCACCTGGGGTTGTGACCAAACTGCAATTCCTTCTTTCTCCTCCTGGGATTTTGGGCAAGCATGCACACATGCCAGGCATTATGAAACCTCCAGGTCCAGGACTCAAACCATAGTCAGCTGTATAGGAGTCTAGTAACTTAACCATCCTACCTCCTGTTAGCCCCTAGAATTGTGAGTTTTAAGAGGAACAGATTTGGGTGATTTGGTTAAAGCAACAGTTCCCAAACTATATTACTTTTTAAAATGAACTGGGGACTTTTTAAAAATAATTTTTTTTAAGGTTTTTGCCATAAGACCTGTGTACTCACCAGAGAGAGGATGAGAGAGATGGTGAGAGGGAAAGTGAGAAATCACTCCCCAAGGGGATGCCACACTATCTGTTCTCCATTTTCCTGGAATTTTGGGCACACACACACCTAATGTGCTTCTCGAGTCACTGGGTCCAGGACTCGAACTGTGGTCGGCCAGGTGGGAATCTAGTGCCTTAACCATTATGCCACCTGCTGGCCCCAATTATTTTGAATTTTTGCCAGAGGGCATATATATACTTGTCAAAGCAAGACAGGGAAACAAAAAACGCCATCCTGGGTGATGGTCATACTGCAATCCTTTCTTCATTTCTCCCTCCTTTTGGGATTTTGGCTACACATACTGAACCCAGTGTTTTTTTAGGCTGCTGGATCTGGGACTCAAACCATACAGCCAGCCATATGGGATCCAACCACATCCCAAACTGGCCTTAACTGGGGACACTGTATTGATAACCTGAGTCCTACCCTGGACCTGCTTGATAGGATTTTGAAAACTGAAGCCTGCTAACTTATTGGGTTGTTGGAAAAGTCATATATTTTTCTGTTTCTATGCAAAAACATGTCATGATTTCCCAACAACTCAATATTTTTAAATACTTTGCACTCGGGTTTTAAGGTAATGAGCCTTGGACTTGATTTGGGCAACCACTAAAGTAATAAACTCTGTTTTGTTTTTTCCTTCTTAAGTTAGTTACTACATTTCCTATAGAGCAGGGGTCCCTAACCCCAGGACTATGAATTGGTACTGCACAGAAACTGGGGTGCACAGCAAGAAGTGAGCAACTGGTGAGTGAGGTTTAAGTCATTCAGAAACCATCTCCCCTGTCCATGGAAAATGTGTCTTCCATGAACTCAGTCCCTGGTACTAAAAAGGTCGGGACCGCTGTTGAATAGGCTCTCACAGCATGGGAACATGCTCACATTCTCACCATTTCCCCTTTATTTCCAGAGTAGCACAATACGCTTAGCTGCATTTCTTTTTTTTTTTTCACTTGGAATTGTTACATATTAGTCCATGAGTATATCCACATATCCTTTTTACAGAAAGTTGCCATGATAATATAAACAATGCTCTTTCTCAATTCTCCGATTGGCTATAGCCACATTTATCTTGTTTTTTTTTTTTTTTCTTAATACAATGTGTATCTGGATTTATTGATACATATAGTCTCTTCTGAACCACTTAAGAGTAAATTGCAGGAGCCAGCAGGTGGTATGGTGATTGAGGCACTGAACTCTCACGTGGCTGAACATGGTTCGAGTCCCAGACCTAGCAGTTTACTTTCCCACTTTCCCTTTCTTCTGTCTGTCTGGTCAAATTTAAAATATAAATAATGATAAATAAAATAAAAATAAATATATTAAAGAGTAAATTGCAGATATGCTTCATTACCCACTTAGTGTAATATATATACTTCACTGTATGTTTTGTAAACATAAGCATATACTTCCATATACCTCATATGTCAAAACTGAGAAATTAACACTGATTCAGAACTATTACCCAATTTACACAGCCCATTCAAATGTCATCAGTTGTTCAGTAACATCCTTTTTTCTTTCCTTTTTTTTTGGAAAGTTTTTTGCTATAGGGCACACGTGCTTGCCAGAAAGACAGACAGAGACAGACAGAAAACGAGAAATCAGCTCCCAGTGGGCGATGGCCATGCTGCAATGCCTTTTCCATTCTCTTCTCGGGATCTTGGGCACGCACGCACATGTGCCTGACTTGAGTTTAAGCCACGAGTCCAGGACTCGAACCGCAGTCGACTACATGGGAGTCCAGTGACATAGCCATTACACCAACTGCTGGACCTCAATAACATCCTTTTTAGGTTTCTCTGGCCTAGGATTTCTCAGGGAGTTCCTGTGTTGTTTTAGCTTCCATCAGGAACAGTCCCTTGGTCTTTTGTTTCATGATCTGGACAACTTTGATATTTCTGAGTATGTAAGACACCATAAGTTCACACTGATGCCTCCCATTCCAGTCTTGCTCCAAAGGGCTTATTTTAACCTCCTGTTTTCCATTGTATAGCTCCTTTCTCTGGCAGAAATCTATTTCCCATTATTTAATATACTTATTTATTTGCTCCATCCATCTGTAAGAGCCATTCTAAACTCACCGACTAGATCCTTCCCTATTCTCATCACATAGGTCTTCATCAACTAGCTGAGTGTCCCTGGACCCTGTTCTCATGCCAAGACATGTGGACCACACCTGGCCCATGGCACACCAGGTGCCAGCAGAGCAACAAAGACAACCATTTATTTGGCTGCATTTATTCCATTGTATCAGTGAGGGATACATTCACAATTTATCTGATCGGCCTACTGTTGATGACTTTAGGTTGTAAAGCTAGACCTTCATTTTAATTGTTGCTAGAGGGTGTGTGTACTTATGGGGGTTGGTGGGCAGTGAGAGGGTGGACACACGGCATTTCTCTTTTCACACATGTTTGGCATGTTTTTCACGCCACTGGTCCAGGAGTCAAGCTGTACTATTGGCTGTATGGGATCCAGCTGCCATAACTACCACACTACCAGCTAAACCTAGGGCATGCTATTAATAAGCTTGTTTTATAAAAGTTTGTGAGACTCTATTTTGTACATCCAAGGATTATACCACAAGCTCTTAAAGTGTATGCTATAGGCCTCAAATGTGTATTATTTGCAGAACAAGAATTCAGAAAAAGGGCTAGCAGGTGACAAAGTGGTTAAAGGGCTGGTTCCCTCATGCCTGACTCTGTGGTTCAAGTCCCAGACCTTGTGGCAAGAAATACATGCTGGGCACGTGTGTGTGCATGCCCAAAGTTCTGAGAGGAGAATGGAGAAGGGATTGTGTTCGTGTCTGCCATCAAGCTTAAGAGTAACATCTCTCTGGATGGTAATATTGTTAGTGTCTGTCCTTGGGACTTGGTCCTGTGAAAGAAGCAAGTTAGAGAAAGGAAGGAAAGAAAGATGGCAGAAGCAGAGATGCAGGTGAACACGGACGAGCTGTGCTGCTCAGTCATGCTGAGCTTCTTTATGCATTTTTGCAGGCACAGTGAACTGTTTGCAGGCTTTCAAGAATGCAGTTGAAGTTCTACCGTTAGAGATAAGGACTTTAGTGTAAACGTTTTTTGACCTTGTTACAATCATGCGTGATCTTGTTATGCGTCATAGGTCAAGCCAGTTTACTTATGCTGTTCTTCTGTAACTCCAAGGAAGGCTGTCTGCGTATGCATCAAAGTGGATGGTGTGTAAGCCATAAATATATAAAACAGACACTGCATGACCTAGTCAGGGTCAGGATGTTTCCCATGCCCTACAGATCTTCTCTGCAGAGCCCCTGGTAACTAAGGTATGTGTTAGCCTGTTTTAGTAAGTAATTGGTAAGGCATACTGATAACTGCCTCCCGTATCTAGGCTGCATACCCGCACAGGATTGCAGCATGGCCATTCTCCCGGTGAGTGATTTCTCACTTTGCCTCTCATGCTTTCTCTGTCTTCAGCAAATGCATCCACGCTGTGACAAAAATCTAAGAAGAATTCAGAAAAAATTTTTTTACTAAAATAAGAAAACAGCTTGAGATATATACCTGAATGTGTGAGGATTAGAACACATCTTAAATGTTTCTCAATTAAACCGTTCGTATTATGTGCTTGAAACAATGTCTCATGACAAGGTATCTGCTTAATTCACATAGCTTTTAATACAGACTAGTAATCATTTCATTCACTTTCAGAGGTAAGTAGGAAACAGCTACCTCTTACGAGCAAAATTGTTGAAAGAAATTACTACTGAAGTCTAAACTAAATCAGACCTCTGTTAAATTAAACTATTTGGCCTAAAATAGCTGCCACACCCCCACACTTTGAGTCCTATAAATAAGTTGAAATAGTACATATTAGGCTGTTTTTCTGAGCTGGTTGCTAAGTTACAGCCAATCACAGCAGCGAGGCTTCAGTCGATCACAGGCATCCCACCTTTTAAACCTTGTTAATGCAAAAAAAAAACCTTCATAACGTAACCAATGATTTCTGTACCTCATTCTTACTTATGTTTTATGTTCACACTTTCCTTTTACTGAACACCTCACTTTCTGGTTCTGCTGACTTTAAAGGTCCAGTTGACCATGACACTGGCTGAAGTTGTCCGGAAATCCAGAGACAACTGCCTGATTTAAATCATATTAAGATTTGCTCTCTTAAAACTTAACTCTATTAAATTGGCTTGTTTATTTTTCTTTTAACAGTGTTGGTGACAAGTGGACTCTGAAGTAGAACTTCCAGTGACCCCCAGGAGCAGCTAGTGGCTAAGCAAGGTACCCTGGGACCCTCTCTCAAAAATAAAAAACAAATGTGTTTACAGGTAGAACTGATAGTCAATTTATAGACATCCTAAATGATAAATGACAGTCTTGTGTTTTTCAAAGTTTTTTTAAATCTTTGTATTTTCCCCAATAGATTTCTAAGTTGTTATGACTTATATTACTAAACTAACAACAAAAATACCTTTTTAATCAGACCATTTTCAAAAAACTGTAGTCCTCCATTATTACCACACTCCAAAAAACTAAGCTCAAATCCTGTTAAATTGACTATGTAGCCTAAACCTTAACCTGTTTAAATTCATTTCAACTTGTTTCATAAAAACTTTTGTTAAAAAATACACCTTAGTGGGACCAGCAATGAGCGTAATGGCTATGTCGCTGGACTCCCACGTAGTCGACCCTGGTTTGCGTCCTGGACCTGGTGGCTTAAAACTCACGCCAGGCGCGTGTACATGCATGCCCAAGATCCCGAGAGGAGAATGGAGGAGAAGGGGTTGCAGCGTGGCCAACCCCCCGGGGGGTGATTTCTCGCTTTCTGTCTCTCTGTCTCTCTCTGTCTGTCTGCCAAGCACACGCACTCTATAGCAAAAACCTCTCAAAAAAAAAAAAATACACCCTAGTTGTCACATTAGTCCCCCTAGTATGCTCTATCCTCTCAAGTCTTAAATGCTTCACACACAGCCATCCATCAAATGCTAAATGATCTTGTTTCAGCCAAATCCATAAAAGCTCAAAAAAGACCTATTTAACCTATATGATATCATATTTGATTTGTGTAATACAACCTATAAATTCCATACTAAAGACCAAAAAACTTTCTAATTTCTATGCTAAAAACAAAAGAAGTCATTTATAATAGTGACAAAGAGTGACACAAATGTCCTAAATTTTGGTCAATCTCAAATATTTGAGAGGCTAACCAAAAGGGGGGAAATTGTGAAATTAAACTATTTTGGCCTAAAACAGCCACTGTATTCCCACACTTTGATTCCTATAAATAAGCTAAAATTGTACATGTTAAGCTGTTTTTCTGAGCTGGTTACTAAGTTACAGCCAATCATAGCAGCTAGGCTTCAGTCAATCATAGACATCCCCCGCCTTTTAAACCATGTTAATACAGACAAACTTCAAAATATAACCTGTAATTTCTCGGGAACCAGCAGTTAGCGTAATGGCTATGTCGCTGGACTCCCACGTAGTCGACCGCGGTTCGCGTCCCGGACCTGGTGGCTTAAAACTCACGCCAGGCGCGTGTGCGTGCATGCCCAAGATCCCGAGAGGAGAATGGAGGAGAAGGGATTGCGGCGTGACCATCCCCCCTGGGAGGTGATTTCTCGCTTTCTGTCTCTATGTCTCTCTCTGTCTGTCTGGCGAGCGCACGCGCCCTATAGCGAAAATCTCTCTCTCAAAAAAAAAAAATATAACCTGTAATTTCTCTACCTCACTCCTTCACTTACATTTTGTGTACAACACTTTCCTTTAACTAAACACCTCACTTTCCCGTTCTGCTGACTTTAAAGGTTGAGGTGACCACGAACTGGCCAGAGTTGTCCAGAGACAACTGCCCAATTTAAATCATACTAAAATTTGCTCTATTGAGACTCTATTAATTTGGCTAGTTTATTTCTCTTTTAACACCTCTTCAAAAACCAGATCAGCTTATGAACAATAAATATGGCAGGAAAGTTTAATTCAAGTGTAGGCTAGTCAAGAGGGAATCTTTTGACTTGGGGAAGTATTATATAAATTGAAAAAAATGACTACATCTGGTTTCCACCAAGTGTTGGTAGCAAGTAACTTTTCCTTTCTGAGCTTAAAGTTCTTTTTAGGGTTAAATGAAAGGAATATGACCTGTTTCATAGCTCTTGGGCAGAAATGCCTACACACTCATCTTAACAAACAGAGTTGTAAACTTACCATGTGCCTAAGGGTAGGCTTAGAGGAGGGGTGCTATGCTTATTACCATCAATATTACCTTTACTTGGGAACCAGCAGTTAGCGTAATGGCTATGAAGCTGGATTCCCATGTAGTCGACCGCGGTTTGCGTCCCGGACTCGGTGGCTTAGAACTCATGACAGGCGCGTGTGCGTGCATGCCCAAGATCCCAAGAGGAGAATGGAGGAGAAGGGATTGTGGCGTGACCATCCCCCCTGGGGGGTGATTTCTCACTTTCTGTCTCTATGTCTCTGTCTGTCTGTCTGGAGAGCACAGGAGCCCTATAGTGAAAAAAAACTCTCAAAAAAAAAGAATATTACCTTTACTTTAAGACATTAGGATTTTTGTCCCATAAAAAGATTGCCAGCAGCTTTTATTTTCTTTGCGGTTTGTTAGAATCTTTTGCAGATTTTCTGTAATGAGCACACTTAATTTTGGAAATAAGTTTTTAAAAGATTTCAAAGAAAATAAGTTATGTTGGTCGCTCATTTTTGCCTAAGGACTTCTAAAAGTTTTTTTTTTTTTCCTGAATTATGCAACACAACTGACGTAACATTTTATATATACATAAATGTATATAATAGGTTTTCATCCAGTACAGGTATAGTCCCACAACATAGGCTTAACAATTTGGACTTATTGGTAGATTATGTTAGAGTACTCACATAGGTCAAAGTTACTACAATTACCATCCAGCCTACTCATCCACTTCTCTGTGAAGCAAGGGCCAGCAAGAGGCAGCCATCTTGAAATTAAGAAAGGCCTTAAAGAGAACCATCTGACCAACCAAATACTGAGTCACAGGGAGATCTGTGAAGGAATGGTCAGATGAAAAGCCCGGAATGGGTATTTGAAGGAGTCAGGATAAATAGTCAAATTATTGACTCTGATTGTAGTGAAGAATGATTTATACGTCTTGTATCTTGTACCCATAAATACCAAGAACATGTTCAGTTTTTCAAGACAGTTTGATGGTATTTGCTGACTGTCTCTCTCTAACTGGTTACAGAATAAACCCTTCTTCTTCAGTCTCTCTCTAGTCATTGAAGCAGACTAGTCTGGTCGAGCTGGATCCCACATGACTAACCACATGGTTTGAATCCTGGCCCTGATGGCTTGAAAAACAGGCTGGCACATATGCATGTATGCCTCAGAACCCCAACAGAATGGAGAAATGGAGGAGAAGGAATTGGGGTGTGTTCATTCCCCATTGGGGGGATATTTCTCCCTCTCTCTGTCTCTATGTCTCTGTTTCTCTCTGGCAAGTGCACTAACCAGCTGGCAAAAAAAGGAAAAACATAAATAAAATCCAGAGATCTGGAGGTATGGGGGAATTGGAAATCTAATTTCACCCCTTTGAGGATTTTCAGAGTCAGTCAGTGTAGTTCCCAGTGAAAATTCAGCTGTTGAGGTCAGCTAGTTCTTCATAATTTGTCTCTTTCTGTTCCAGCTTCCAAAATTTGGCTACTGTTGTCTCTTTTCCTGTTCCATCTGTCCTTCTTATTTTATGTCTTTTTTTCTTTTTTTTTAAACTGGAGTTTATGAAGGAAACAAAATTTGATAAATGTGTTAAATCTACTATCTTAATATGAAACAAAATACCATATTGATTTTATAGTCGCAGATCCTGAACCTCCTCTTGACCTCTTTTATGAGCTCACATAGCACTTTGTGATTTCCTGGCTCTCTTGAATTGCTTTTCTTTGCCATTATGTCTTTGGGAAAGTTAATTAACTACAACTGGAACATAAGTATCTTAGATAAAGTCCCCATTTAATAGAAATGAAGCACTGACCTAGTCATTTTATTTTGAGCTATTCATAGTAGCTGCCTTCACTTGAAAGAAGTTCTGTTGTTATTTGTCATGATTGCTATAATTTCTGGAGTATCTTTTAGTTGAAAGGATATAAATATTCCTTGAACTCTTATTGACTTGTCTTTTTTTGTTGTTTTTTTTTTTTTAAGAGTGATTTTTGCCATAGGGTGCATACACTTGCCTGAGAGACAGAAAGTGAGAAGTCACCACCCTGGGGGAATGGCCACACCACAGTCCCTCCTCCATTCACTTCTCACATGCACATGCACCCAGCACGTTTTTGTTTTTGTTTTTTTGAGAGATTTTTTGCTATAGGGCATGTGCACTTGCCAGAAAGACAGAGAGACAGAAAGAGAGAAATCATCCCCCCCGAGGGGGGATGGCCACGCTGCATCACCTTCTCCTCCATTCTCCTCTCAGGATCTTGGGCACGCACACACATGTGCCTGGTGTGAACTTAAGCCACCGGGTCTGGGACTCGAATTGTAGTCGACTACATAGAAGTCCAGCAACATAGCCATTATGCCAACTGCTGGTCCCCACCCAGTATGAATTTTAAGCTGCTGGATCCAGAACTTGAACCATGGTCAACTAGTGAAGAGTCCAGCAACATAACCATTGCGCCATCTGCTGGTCCCTCTTATTAACTTCTTATTACAGACTCTTAAGGTTAAACATGTAAGTAGAGAACAGTCAATTCGGAATGATTCCTAACAAGAGCAATTCTTAGGAGATGATTAAGGAGCAGCATGGCATATAATGTTGTTTATTAAAACAAGGCTCTTGATTTTTATCTTTTATCCAATGTCCTAATCAGTGTTCTTAAGTTAAAAATGGCAGTTTTTGTACCACCTCTATGGGATAGTGGTTAAGCACTGAGCAGAGGGAGCCAGATCCCATATAGCCAGCCATGTTTTGAATCCCAGTCATGGGTGCTTGAAAAATATGCCAGGAACATGTATGAACACTCAGGATCCTGATGGGATGGAGAAATGGAAGGAAAAAGGACTGTGACACGAGCAGGCCCCACTGAGGGTGGGTGCTTTCTCTCCCCCCACCTCTCTCTCTCTCCCCATGTTATCCACATATGTGTCCTCTGGCAAAAAAGAAAAAGAAAAATGTCATTTTGGGGCCAGCAGGTGGTGTAGTGGTTAAGGCACTCGACTTCTACATGGTCAACTGTGGTTCGAGTCTCAGACCCAGTGGCTTGAAATGGTGGGCGTGTGTGTATGTGTGCCCAAAATTTCAGGAGGAAAGTAGAGGAGAAGGGATTGTGGTGTGGCCATCTCCCAGGGGCGAGGGAGTGATTTTTCGCTTTCTGTCTCTCTGTCCCTCTCTGTCTTGCCAGTGAGCACATGCACCTTTAGCAAAAATTTCTCAAAATCATGCCGGGTGTGTGTGTGCACACGTGTCCAAGATCCTGAGAAGAGAATGGAAGAAAAGAGTTTGCAGTGAGGCCATCCCTCCTTGGGGGTGATTTCTCGCTTTCTGTCTCTCTGTCTCGCCAGCAAACACATTGGCCCTATAGCAAAAATCTTTCTCTAAAAAAGAAAAGAGAAAAATTTCTTGGAAAAAAAGAATGTCAGTTTTCTGAAATGAGATTAGACTTATTTTCACTTGTGAAATACAGTCTAATTTGATTTTAGCAAGTAATATTTGAATTACCATTGCACAGAACAGTGCTAACTAAATGCTAACTATAGTAAAATTAATTTAATATCTCTTGGCAGCCAACACCTAGCAAAGTGAGAATCCATGTGTATCTGAGGTGGGCCCAGCCCTATTCCTTTAACTGCAAAAGGCTCTGCTCCAAACCTCGTCTTCCAGCTCAACCCCTAGCGAAGTGAGGAAGTGAGGTAGGGCAGTCTCTGTCTTCTTTCTATCTCTATTTCTCTCTTTCCCTTTTCTCTCCAGATTTTTCTTCATCTATATGTGTGTGTGTATATATATATGTGCATGTGTGTGTAATATTTACATATATATAACTATATATATTATATTCCAGCCCAAGCACACTGTGTGATTTTCATTGTTTGCCCCTTTCAAAAAAAATTTTCCCCCTTTTATTGTTTGTTGTTGTTGTCTTTTTCCCTTTGTTTCCTCTTCTTTTACCTGACTTTCTCACCTTGCTTCTCAGTTTCCACACATTGACTGTCTAGACAGATGTAGGTGCACAGTAGCAAAACATCTGAATACTTTTAGGATCATAGAAAACCTCCACCCCCACTGAACTGCTACAGAAAGGGAGAAATTAATCTTCCTAAATTTGAATTTAAATCTCTTTCTGTGGATACCACGTTGCAGAACACAGTAAGTAGAGGAGAAATTGACATAGAAGTAACTCACAATAAAGTGATGCATATGAGCTTGTGGTTGCGGAAATCTCTGACAAATTAGTCAAACAAGAATATATCATCAAGTGACTGAAAATCAGAGAAGACTGCAATGTGAGCAGCAGGGAGAAATACGGAGCTGCACAGAGTGAGGCTCATCTCCTCCCACACACCTCTGAACTCTTAGTTGAAACCCCACAGCGCAGCACAGGTGCACCTGTCCTTCAGAAACTGGGAAGCCTTTGTAATATCCAGTTCCATTAACAAAAGTGCAGGTTGCTTGGTGAGTCTCACGGAAACAAATCTGAAGAAATATCGCAGATCATCTCCTCCCACATACCTCTAACACTCAGAATTAACTATGAGAAAGTAGGGAGAAATGTATAATCCATCAGGTGACCAGCACCCACTGCCGAGGCACAAGAAATATGGGAAACCAAGAAAATCTCTCTCCCCCCAAGGGAAAAGAACAGCTCTTTTTCATCCACAGACAGTACAATGGAAATTGTGGAGATGTCAGATAAAGAATTTAAAATATTAATAGTGGCAAAACTAACAGAGGTGCAAGAGAAGAGAGGCAACAAACTTCAGAAGATGCAGGAAAAAAGAGACAGTTAATTCCAAGAGGTGAGGAGGAAGTTCTTTCACAATCTGAAAGAGGAAATACATACCAAAAAAAAGAAATCAAACAGAACTGTTAGAGGCGAAGGCTGTAATACAGAAAAGCAAAACCTTTGGAAGTATTAACAACAGATTAGATCACGCAGAAGATCTAATCTCAAATGTAGAAGAGAAATTCATCAAAAAGACTGAGAAAATAACCCCCCCAAAATGAGAATAATATATGAGTACTACTAGATTCCATGAGATGCTGAAACATCTAGATAATTGGTATCCCAGAAGGTGAAGAAACTAATCAGGGCATTGATAATCTATTCCATGAAATCTTGGAAGAAAACTTTCCAAACCTAGAGAGGCATTCAAATATCCAGACCCAAGAAATACAAAGGACCGCACATAGAATTAACCCAAGAAGATCATAGCCAGATTGACCAAAACCAAAGACAGAGACAAGATACCAAAACTGGCAAGAGAGAAACGTCAAGTTACTTTCAAAGGATATGCTATCAGGCTAACATGAGACCTCTTACCGGAAACAATGCAAGTAAAACCAGGAAACTGAAGACAGACAGAAAGAAGAGAACAAAAAACGACCAAGAAAAAGACCAACTTAATGGTAGGGACAAGTTTGGAACTTCTAGGATTCAAACTGGAAGATCAGACCATTATAATACTGCAAATTCAACAGAAGAGAGATTACATAAGACTGAACTGGTGAAACAGAATTCCATGACTTTTCTCTAAAACATTACTGATTTTCTTCCATGCTTGTCTTCCAGATTTAAGGATTTGGATTCTCTTGGGAGTTGTTAGGTTCAGCAATTTGTTAATTTTATTTTAATTGAAACATAAACTATTTTCCCTTCCTGACCCCTTTACAATTGGGTAATATTTGTAAGCATTCTTATTTTGTGGCAGAATGGTTATTTGCATAAGTTCAATAATACAATAGTGTCTGTTGCCTTGCATCAGAAATTGAACTCTTATGGGGCTTTGTGCAAATAATAGATCAAATTGAGGCTAACTTAATTTTTTTTTCTTTTGCAAATAAGTTAGTTTAGACACCTCTCTTTAGTAAAAGGGGGAATGGAGAGAAAAAAGAGTTTCAGAAGAAAATTACAGTGGATTTGTCACTAGATTTTAGCTTTGTCCATATTTTTAGTTTAAGATCTTTTGTGAATCAATAAAATGTGAAAAAAAAAGTTTAGTAGGGAAGGGAGGGAGGGGAAGGGAGAAGGAAAAAAAGTATGTTTGACAGAAATTGAGAAGCTGGTTGCTGATGATAATGTATGTAGTACTGTCTTTGTCTTGACTGACATGCATGGTATTTGTGCTGGAAAAAGAAAAGTTGTACGCTGTAAAGATGTGATTAAATGTAAATAAATAAAAATAAAAATAAACTCCAAAAATATACCTTTTGTCTTTGTGCACTTCAAGAATAATCTGGGTATGAAAATAAGACATTATTCTGTGGACCGTGTGCCAGCTGTCTATGCACCTTCAAAACATGCCATGCTCTTATGTGTGTGTGTGCCCCAAATTCTGACAAGATGGCGAAATGGAGGTTCTGGAAGGGACTGTGATGTGATCACGTCCCATTGTGAGGTCCTTTCTCTCTCTCTCTCTGGCAAGTGCACATGCCCTGTGGCAATATTTTAAAATTGTCACAAAAAACAAATTCCAATGTTCTCTTATAGTTCTGTAGGTCAGAAGTCCGATACAGGTTCCAGTGGGCTAAAACCAGGGTATCTGCAGGCTGCATTCCTTTCCGGAGGGCCTAGGAAACAGGTTTCTAGTTCGTTTGGATTGTTGGCAGAATTTGGTTACTTGAGTCTGGGAGAACAAGGTTCTATTTTCGCAACTGAAGTCTGTCTCCAACTTCTAGAGGTCACCACATTCCCTGGCTTGTGTCCTCTTCCTGCATCTTAAAAGGCAGCAGCAGTGAGTTAGTCCTCATGTCAAATCCCTCCCTCTGTTCTGACTTATCCCTCTCTTACCATAGCTGGGAGAGCTCCTCTGTTCTTCTGGTTTTGTTTTATAATTTTGCTCTAGGTTGTTTAGGAAAGAGAAAGTAAAAAGGCACCCTTGGGGGGGATTGTCACACCATAATCCCATCTTCATTCTCCCCCCTGATTTTGGGCATGCATGCATAAGCACCTAGAATGTTTTTCAGACTGCCAGGCCCAGTACTCAACCCACACAGTTAGCCATGTGGGATCCAGCCACCTTAACCACCACCCCTTGTGATTAGCCCAAAATTCTCTAGTTTTAAAGATGACTGTGTTGTTGGGTGTATCCTGATCGTTCAGGATAATCTCCCCATCTCGTAGTTGGTTACCTTCATCACATCCACAAAATTCATTTTATCCATTGAGTTTTGGAAATCTATGAGGGACTAAGTACAGTAAATCTATTTCTACTGTAGCTAAATGTAATCATGTGGAATTGGATAACCTGAAAACTTAAGGTAAAAGCATTCTCCTGAAATGAATATGTATTCTATTATTTGTTTAAATGTGTTAAAGGAGGGTAACAGAAACTTAATCAGTTTGGAATTCCTTCTTCCTTTTATTTGTGGTTTAATCTTGACTTTCTTAATCTTTGGTTAAGAGTCTTCAAAATAACAAAGACTACTTTTATCCTTCTGTAAATATTGACTGCATCTACTTCAAAGTGACACCCATTGAAATGGGGCAGATAAAAATGGAACCATTTCTTTTGGCTGTTGTTGGACACTGACAAAGTCATTTAAGTAGAAAGCAAATTAAAATAGAGATGGTGAATAGTTTAAGAACCAAACATTGCCTTCCTTTGCTATCTCTTTCTCTAAACTTTAGCGTGTGATCCTAAGACAGACTGGCAATATTGTCAACTGTCTTTTATCATGCTCCAAAAAGCAGTTGATTATCTTGGAAGGGCTTCAAAAGCAATTAGGAAAATCCCTTATGTCAAGTTACATTTCAGACAGGACAAATTAGACGTATGGGGAAATGTCCTGATAAAGTCCTCGAGAAATAATGAATCTGTGTACAATTTGTAATTGCTCCTGCAAAAAATTTACAACATAAAAGGTCCTGTTAACCTGAGACTGAAAGCTCAGTGATGGATTTTTTTTTTCATTACAAATGCAAATGCCTTATGAAATTGAGCCCAGAGCATTTTTAAATGTCCAAAATGTAATTCAACACATTGTTTATTACATTTCTGTCTGGGCTCTTCACTGCATTACAAGCTGCTTTGTAAATGCTGATTTTTCATCCAGCGGGTCTGCCATGAAAAATAGCCGATTTAGCTTGCTAATGTAGATCGAGTCCTAAAGGGCAGCTCTGTGCCAGAATGAGGGGTAAGGGTGAACACAAATGCCGTGGAGGGATGTGATGGATGGTAATGGGAAAGATGTTTTAGTTGTTGAGTGTTGGAGAGAATCTTGCATTTGGTTTCTATTTTATGCATTAAAGATAGACACAGGATCCTGAATCTCATAACCCCAGCCCTTAACTACAGAACAATGCAGGCTCTTAAGGATCATGATAATGAGTGGGCAGGGACAGAGGCTGGTGGGTTGGGTGGTGGAGGCTGGGGATAACCATTAAAGAAAGGTATCAGCTAGGCAGTACTTTTATCACAATGCTGGGAGATTCAAATGCAATTTCCTTCCCTTATGAACTACTATTCCCCTCTGAATAAATTTCAACTCTTCCAAATTACTTGGATTTTATCCTCAATTTCCTAACTTTTGAAGTATGGGTGTGCCCATTGCTAATTCTGCCCCCCACCCCCCAATAAACATTACCAAGTGGAAAGTTATTACAGGGTTATTATGCAATATTTATAGGCCACTTTTTTATTTGTGAAGTGTTTGAAGGTCTCTTAAATAGGAACTGTTTCCAAATAACCTTGGGCTCATTTTTCATCTTGATCCAAATCCCATGGAAGCAAACCAATCATGAAGCTCTCTGAAAAGTCATTGGGAGCCCCAGGCTCAGAACCCAGCTGCTCCGTGTGAACTATTAGGCCCAGTGCTGCTGGAAGCTGTGAGTAACTGAACCACGGGGACTGATGCTCATTTAGGAATCAAAGTTGGTGCTTTGTTTCCCGAAGCCTTTGCCTGAGCTGAGAAAGGTAGAATAAATCCCTCATAGGAGTTCAAATTGTATAGACTTTTCTTTAAACACAATTCCTTTTGAGATGGTTCAACAGAGTGATGTCTTTTCTGTTTAAAGGACTAGGGAACAACAACAACAAAGCCAGTGAAAAGCAAACTTCAGGGTATTCCTACCCACAGAATGACTCTGACTTCTAAGCTTGTCTTCATTAATGTTCTCTCCATTTTCATCAGTCCGTGTTGTCTCCTAGCGAGCTTTGTCCCACTCTCATTTTCAAATTTCATCATAGATACAGATTCCGAAGCCTCCCCGTTATTTCTCTTATGTTGTTCTGCCTTCCTCAGATTTACGATCTGATACTATTCCTTTTTATCTCTTATCAAAGTATGGTTTTTCTTGATTCTCTCCAGAGTCATCATTCAACATAATAATGGTGCTCACTAAGTATATATGTTTTGAAGTGCTGTATTTGTGTAAATCTCTTTGTGCTCAGAGTAACCCTATTGGGTAGTTACTATTATTGTGCCCATTTTTCAGGTAGAGGAACCTGAGAACTGCTGAAGATAAGCGTGTTGTTTTAGCCTCACAGCTGGCATGAGGGGGCATCAGGATTCGTGCCCAGGTGAGCTGGCTCCAGAACCCATACTCCACCACTGCTCTGCATTGCCTCAGCTTGCACATCAGGGAGACTTGAGTTTGAATGCCAATTCTCACATTTCACATAAACATTCTGAAAGTTATCTTGGAATAGATAAGCAAGCTCTGTGCCTTAGTTTCTTCAGCCATAGAATAGGGGTATCAATATGAAGATAACTCCATAAGAGTCCATGGCTGTGGTAGGTGCTTGATGGGACCAGCAGGTGGCATAATGGTTATGTTGCTGGACTCCTAAGTAGTTGACCAAGGTTCAAGTTCCAGATCCAGTGGCTTAAAACTTATGTCAGGCACGTGTGTGTGCATGCCCAAAATCTTGAGAGGGTAATGGAGGGCAAGGGATTGCGGTGTGGCCATCCTCCCGGGGGGTGATTTCTTGCTTTCTGTCTCTCTGTCTCTGTCTCTCTGACAAGCATATGCACCCTATAGCAAAAATTTCTCTCAAAAAAAAAAAAGTGCTTGATTAAGCTCAGAGTGTTGGTTAAACCCTACTCTCTCTCAGCTACATAATGTGCAATTGAACCAGTTGGTTCCTGGATGTCCATGGGGAAGGGGCTTAATATATTGCCTCTGACATCATGGTAGGCATCATGACTTTTCACGTTAGTAGACTTTTCAACCCTACAATCCACCTAGGCAAAGGTTACATCTCTGAAATTGTCCCAAGTCATTATTTTGGGGTGTACTTATTTTATATTTCACTTACATGCACTTGTTGATATCTTCAGGCTTTTTTTTTTTTTTTAATAGTGCTATAGGGCATGTGCACTCCCCAGAGAGAGCCAGAGAGATAGAGAGAGGGAAAGTGAGAAACCCCTCCTGGGAGGATGGTCACACTACAGTCTCCTCTCTATTCTCATCTCGAGTTTGCAGCCACACATGCACACATGCTCCGAGTGATCCTCAAGCCACCAGGTCCAGAGCTCGAACTGCAGTCCGCATAAGGGAATCTAGATCCCAACCACTGTGCCACCTGCTAGCTCTTAGGAACTATTTTGAATGAAGAAAGGGAGTGGAGCACCTACCACCTGCTTGTGGGTTTTTATCATATCATGATGAGCTGGTGGGATGACCTGGTGCTCACAGGATGGCAATTACCCATAGTGAATGCTTCAGCAGTGGTCAGAATCCTCACTGGCCATGGGATCAGCTGTTTCTAACTTCACACCATGTGGTAGGAAGTTCCCTTTCCAAGCTGAACCCTTTCTGAAAACCACATGGGTTATTAATTTTACAGTGGCAAACGTAACTGCAGATGGCCATGTGCAAGACTGGGTTGCAGGTTCAGCTTGAGAAGTTATCCACTTTCTGGGAACAAAATGGAAAGTTATGTCTTTTTTGTTACACTCATCTTAATAGCAGGTAGAATTACAAGCCATTGCCAACTTTCAGTTATATTTATTTATAAGAGATTAAAAATATGAAAGTTTTGGGGACCAACAGAAGGCATAATGATTACGTAATGATCCTACATAGCTGACTGCGGTTCGATTCCTGGACCTGGTGGCATGTGCAAAAGTCCTGAGAGGAGAATGGAGGAAAAGGGATTGTGGTATGGCCATCCTCCCTGGGAGGTGATTTCTTGCTTTCTGTCTCTCTGGCAAGTACACATGGATGGCCTATAGCAAAAACCTCTCTAAAAAAACAGAAATTGGGACCAGCAGTTGGCGTAATGGCTATGTCGCTGGACTCCTATGTAGTCAACCACGATTCGGGTCCCAGACCCAGTGGCTTAAACTCACGCCAGGTGCGTGTGCGCGCATGCCCAAGATCCCGAGAGGAGACTGGAGCAGAAGGGATTGTGGCATGACCATCCCCCCTGGGGGGTGATTTCTTGCTTTCTGTCTCTCTGTCTCTCTCTCTTTCTGGTGACTGCACACACCCTATAGCAAAAACCTCTCAAAAAAAAAAAGGAAGTTTTATTGTATTGTGTACTTCCTCAAATGAGCCCTCATATTATTTTCATAATCAGTTTGGACAACTTTTTCCTCTCTACATTGTTATATCTAGATCTGAGTGTGTTAATACACAGACATTTATTTATTATCTGTTATGTGTAATTTTCTGTACAAATGAGAACATCAACATGAATTAAGCATGATTCTGACCCTTAAGGATATTGGAGTCTATTAAGAGCTGAGGATCAAACATCTAAAAATGTTACAGAAACATTAATATTTTTAGAACAACAGGTATTAACATTTATAATTACTAATTATTTTGGTATTGTCCAGAGATAGTCTAGGCACAAATTAAAGATATATTTGTATACATACTACTTTAAAATATACTTTAAAAGCTACTGTAAATACTGCTGTGTTCCCTGCCTTTTCTCACTGTACAATGTGTTATGTAGGCCATTTCATAATATACATATATGTATCCAATCCATTATTTTTAATAACTTCATAGTATGTCATCACATTAAAAGCAAGTTGGTTTTTTTTTTTGTTTGTTTGTTTTGCCAGAGGGTGCATGCAGGAGACAGAGAGAGAAAGTGGAAAAGCACTTCCATTGGGCATGGCCACGCCACAGTCCGTTCTCCTCCATCCTTCTCTCTGGGACCTTGGGCATGCACACACATGCACTTGGCATGGTTTTTAAGCCACTGGATCCAGGACTTGAACTACACATATTGGATCCAGATACTTTAAACTCCATGCTGCTAGTCACCCAAATTGAGGTTTTTAAAAATTATTATTACCTTATTGCTCTAACCCCAAACGGGTACATCCAACTTGATCACTCACCATACCAGTCTTGAGTTTAAAGTTAAAAAAAAATTGCTCTCGGGCCAGGAGATGGCATAATAGTTAAGGTGCTTGATCCCACATGGCTGACAACATGGCTTGAATCCCTGAGTCAGTGGCTTGAAAATCACTTGGGGCATGTGTATGTGTGTGCCCAAAACCCCAAGAGGAAAATGGAGGAGAAGGTATTGAGGCAAGGCCATCCCCCTTGGGGGATGATTTCTCATTTTCCCTTTCTTTCTGTCTTTCTGTGTCTCTTTGACAAGCACATGTACTGCATGAAAAAAAAAACAACAACAGCAAAAACAAAAACAAACCAAAACCCAAAAAACAAAACAACCAACCAAACAAACAATAACAAAAGTTGCTTTTAAGGGAAAAAATTAGTAACATTAAAGATTTTGATACAGACATTTGGAACATCATTGAAACAAACATGTCTTTTCTCGGTTACTATTTTTTTTTTTGAAGAATTATTTTAACTTTATTTACTATTATTATTTTCCAATTTGGCCAGAAAGAAACAGAGAAAGAGAGACAGAAGGAAAGTGAGAAAGAAAGTCACCAGATCCAGGACTTGAACCACGGTTGGGCTTGTGGGAGCTCAGCGCCTTTAACCACCATGCCTACCTGCTGGCCCCTTAGTTACTATTTTGAAGGCAATGACATTTATTCGGATATATAATCTGATTTATTTGTTTGAAAAGGCATTTAAATATTATTTAAAGGCATTTAAACTCATTAAATCACAGTCATATTAAATAACTAATGCTATGTAAGAAAGCATTAAAGGTGTTCCGAGTATGGAGCAATGTGGGAGGATGTTTAATAAAGTGTGCCGTAGAATGTCCTGACTGCCAATAACAATAGCTGTAAATCCTGGCCCACAACTCCATTCACATTGGAAACTGGGCCTTTTTTATTTTTTTAAAGTGTTATTGTTAATTATAGGGGCAATATTGTAACAGCTCTCGAGAATTTACTCATCTTGTATAATTGAAACATTACGTGCATTGATAAGCAACTTTTCACTTCCCCCTCCTCCCACCTCTGGCAACCAAGATTCTTCTCTCTACTTCTGTGAGTTTGACTGTGTTCAATACTTCCTGTAAGTGAAGTCATGCAGATTTGTCCTTTAACTACCTCATTTCATTTTGCATAATGTCTATATGAATGTCCCATATTACAGGATTTCCTCCTTTTTCAGGCTGAGTAATATTCTCTTGTTTGTATGTACCACATTTTATTTATCCGTGCATCTGCTGATGAACATTTAAGTTGTTTCCACATCTTGGCTATTATGAGCAGTGCTGCAATGAACATGGGCGTGCTGGCTCATATAGTAGTTCTATTATTAATTTTATGAAGAATTTTTATGGTGATTTTCATGTTGGCTGTTTCATTTCTGTAGTCCTACCAATGTACAAGGGTTCTAGTTTCTTAACATCTCTACCAACACTTGTCATCTTTTTAAAGTTTATGTATTTGTTTATTTCATAAAAGAAAAAGGCAAAGAGGGAGATACGAACACACAAGGATCCTCAATAAAATATTGCCACTCCACAGTTTCACCCCACCTGCACCCCTTCAGCCATTCTGGACCACAGGCACATGGCAGCACACTTGGTGTGTTTAGGTAGACCAGAAAGCTCCTCTGGGCCTCCCATCTGGCTTTCAGCATTGCGATGCAGTATGCTACCACCTGCACCAACTTGACTGGGCCTGTCCTCTTTTTTTTTCATACTAGCCTTCCTAACAGGTGTGAGGTACTATCTCATGATGGTTTTGATTTGTATTTCCCTTTTGATTAGTGATGTTGAGGATTTTTTTCAAATATCTATTAGCCCATTTTGTCTTTTTTTGGAGAAATTTCTATTCAAGATCTTAGTTTCTTTAAAAATAAATTTAGTGGGACCAGCAGGTGGCATAACAGTTACATTACTGGACGCCCACATAGTCGACCATGGTTCAAGTCTTGGCAGACAGCTTGAAATTCATGTCGGGTGCATGTGTGTGGGTGCCCAAAAAGTCCCAAGAGGAGAATGGAGGAGAAGGGATTGTAGCATGGCCATTCCCCCTAGGGTGTGTGTGTGTGTGTGTGTGATCTTTCACTGTCTGTCTCTCTGTCTTTCTCTCTCCAGCAAGCACATGCACACTATAGCAAAAAATCTCTCTCAAAAACAAAAACAAACAAACAAAAAAACCTGGGTCCTACATGGCATTTATGCTTCAAATTCCTGGCCTGGCTAGCCTGAGGCACACCAGGCAGGAACATAAATGCTCAGGATCCAACAGGAGTGACTGTGCGCACATACACTCTGTCATGAATCAAGAAAAACTAAAGAAAAAAAAAACTGTATTAGGCTTTTATGAGTTACAGTTCTTTATTTAGCCCCTTGTCTGATGTGTGGCTGGCAAATATTCTCTCCCATTACATAAATTGCCTTTTTACTCTGTTGATGGTTTCCTTTTCCTCTCTCCTGTTTTTGCTGCTGTTATTGTTTGTTTATCTGCTTATTTGGTTTAAGGCAACATAGAATGGAAAATAACATGCTCAGCAAATTTTGTTAACAGGTATTTTCACATTTTTTAATGTAGTAAGAGACAATGCTTACAATGATGTTAGCCATTCTGAGATGCTTTTATTGGTGTGGGAAAGAAATGAAATCTCTGCTGGTTTAAGTATCTAGGTTTTATTCTCAATTTTGTCAGTGCCTTACTGTTGTGCCATTGCTTTACCTGCTTTAGTGCCATTGAACCCTCACATCGTATGAAGTAGCTATTATTCTATTTTAGAGATGATACATACTTAGGGAAACTAAGTGACTCACCTAAGTTGAAAGGCAAGCAGAGAGTTAGAATTGAGGTCTGGTTGTATCCAAAGCTCATATTATTTCTGTCCTGCCACATTACCTCTGTGGATCCAAATGTTATACATAGTTACACATATGCACGCACACATACATCCACCCACACATGTTAACTAGAATAGTAGTCCTGAGACATTCGAGGTAACATCGGGGTTCAGACACCCACACTAAAACGTTATATTTGTCTTTTCACTTAAAAAACCTTTGGCCAGCACGGCAAACAAGTACCCACTTTGATTTGCCTGAATTTTCTCTCACCCTCAGATATGTCTGTTTTGGAGTGGAGGTGATAAAATGAGTTGACAGAAAAGTAATTGTGTAGAGCCTTGAGTAGATGCCATGCATGGGGAAAGCCCACCTATTGTTAGAGATTCTGAGATGCTTTATTGGTGTTGGAAAAAAATGAAATCTCTGCTGATTTAGATATCTATGTTTTATTCTAAATTCTGTTAGTGCCTTGCTGTTGTAGCACCATCATATCTAAGTCTACTTTTCTCAAGGCAACCTACTCCATGTGGTTCTCAGGGATTGAACTCCTCCTCCCTATCTGTCAAGGGATGTTCAAATTACACTCATTTGGGCAGAATACCGACTTTTGTGACCAAAACAATTGGATCACAGATGGGGATATGACCCAAGTTGTATTAATTTGACCTGTTCATGGGATTTTTAATTTGACTGTCAGGAAAGGAATTTTCTCAGGAAAGTAGTGTCAGGGTGAACATTAGTGATCACATGCAGGCTTATGCCTAAGAATGAAGCTATAAAAAGCAGAGCCAAGAGTTTAAGAGACGGGTTTGAACTCCTGGGCCAGCAGGTGGCATGGAGGTGAAGACAGCTAGGTCCACATGACCAACTATATAGTTCAAGTCTTGGACCCAGCAGCTTAAAAAGCATGGCAGGTACATGTGCAAGCATGCTCAAAATCTCGAGAGGAGAATGATTTTGGCAAGACCATCATGGGAAGGGTGACTTCCTCAGTTTCCTTTTTTTTCTCTCTCTCTTTTTGTCTGTCTCCCATGGGCTCATACCCCTATAGCCCCCAAAAAATAAAAAAATTGAATTCCTAATGACATTAGTTGAACACTTTGATTAAATGTGCTGGAAGCCAGCTTCATTCTTTTGAACTTTCCAGTAACATGAGTCTTCTTGGACAAATGGCTCATTTCATGGATGGAATTGCAAGATAACCACAGATACCAAAAAATAAGAAAATGCTCAAAAAATAATGGAAACATTCAAAAGGACACAGGAATTAACCTGAGGTATCTCCCAATAGCCACAACTGGGGAAACATAGCTAAAAATAAATAATGGTAGTAATGGATTACATCCCATAGAATAAATATTCATGAGTCTGTACTGATATAAATGAATAGTTGAAGGACTATATTGAAGGGACCTGACAGCATTTTTTTTTTTTTTTTTTTTTGC
>NW_006160032.1:478778-494625 GCF_000334495.1 Tupaia belangeri chinensis
GAGAGTTTTGCTCCAGGGTGCATGCGCTTGCCAGAGAAACAGAGAGACAGAAAGCGAGAAATCACCCCTGGGGGGATGGCCACACTGCAATCCCCTCTCTTTCATTTTCCTTTCAGAATTTTGGGCACACACACAAGCACCCTGCATGAGTTTCAAGTCACTGGGTCCAGGACTTGAACCGTGGTGGGGGGGTCCAGTGACATACCATTACGTAATTTGCTGATTCCCCAAACAGCTCTTTCTTATGGTAGAATTACAGTTAATACAAGTAAGGTGCACAGTGGAAATTCACACTTAATAAACACATTAGTAATAATTTTTGTAGGCAATAATCATTAATAGATGCTGAAATTAGGGGGTAAAAATGTAATGAGAAATAGCCTATTTTAAGGTCAAAACACTTACTACTTACAAAGGAAAAAAAATAGTTCCTCTACAGTGGAGAAGCACAGACATCATTTTGACCAAGTTAACGTCACCAGCGATGAGACATACTGACATACATCTCTTGATATCATGATTAAGCACACCCTTGGTATTCTTACCAAAATTAATTTTAATCTTCCTCATGAGAAAATATCAGAAAAACAAACAAATATTTAAAATAACTGGTAAGTATTTTCTAAAGATTTCAAGGTCAACAAAGACAAAGATTGAAGAACTGTCTCAGATTGGAGGAGACTAAGGATATATGAAGCCTAAGAGCAATGTGGGATCCTGGATTGGAAACAAAGACATTATCAGGACAATTGCCAAAATCTGAATCAATCCTGCATTTTAATATTAATAGCATTTTATCAGCATTAATTTCTTGGTTTTAATAACTCTATGGCAGTTGCCAAGTTGTTTATGTTAGGGAAATCTGGATAAAAGTATTTGGAAACTACTGTGTCATCAGGAAAATCATGATGCACATTTGCATAGAAAAACAGAAAAATACATCATGACTTTCCAACAACCTAATAAATTTTTGCAATTTTTTGAACCTTTTTTTAAGAAAGATTTTTACTATAGGGTGCATGCTTTTGCCAGAGAGACAGACAGAAAGTGAGAAATCACTCCCCAGGGGGATGGCCATCCCTTCTTCACTCTCCTCTTCAGGTCTCGGGCACACACGCATGCATGCACACACACCTAGAGTGAGTTTTAAGCCACTGGATCTGGGATTCCAACCATGGTTGACTACATTGGAGTCCAGCAACATAAACATTATGCCCTCTCCTATTTCCAATTTTTTTTTTAAACTTTAAAATTATTCTAAATTAAGAATTTATTTTTGTTGTCATTTTAAGTTATCCTTATCAGTTATCAGGTTTCTCTCATCAGAAAAAAAAAAAAAAAAGTCCTGATTTAGGAAAACATACTTATCTTCTCTAATTTTCACGACAGTCCAATAATGTCAGGCTTATTATTCATTTACTCATCCAGTTTGATCTGGTTTGGTTTGGTAAGATGGTGAACAGGAATCTAGATAGTTTAAATAACTTCAAGATCACACAGTAAGTAATAGGGCAGAGGTTTGAACTGATTCTGCTTGACTTCAACATTTTATCCATGTTACAAAAATAATTAACCAATTATATAAGTAGTTTTTTTATTTTAAAACTTATTGTGTTTTCAAAACTCTACCTTGCTTTGGAGAAGTCTTGAGGCAGAGTACTTGAGTTGAGTGCAGGTTGGAATAATGGCAAGTATCAGAATGTTTTGGCGTGTTTTACAATATGCAATAAAACCCAGTCATTATATGGTGTAGGAGGGCATGCTAGTTCGCCTTAAAATGGACTTCTTCTAAAAATGATTAACATTTGATAGGCAGAATGATCAAATAAACCACATAACAAAGGCATTTTTCCAATGAGATATATACTTGCTTTTAAACCTTTGATGAACTGTTTTTCTTTATCGAAGTCGTTTGAATTTAAGGAAAAACAAACAGTAGGGCATGTTGAAATATCCATTAACTAAACATCCTGAAAGGGTATAAAATGCCTCCAGCTGCCAAAAAACAATTAGGCTGCAAATATGCCTTTGGTTACCTAACCACACATTCCCTAAACATTTAGTTCTAATTAATTTTCTTCATTACACAACAATGCCTCTCCTAATTACACTAGAGAAATTCTATAAACCTACTAGCTATTCAAAGTCTTTATTGCACAAATGATTCTGGTAGGTCCCTATTAGAAGCAAATCCTCACTCTCTAATTTATACATACCTCATCTCGGCGGCCATGAGCTACTTAGTAAACCCTTGACAGCCTTGCTAGCTAATCCTGTATGTGACCATATTTCAAATGAGCAATTTTAGTGAGATGGAACATCAGAAATGAATAATTTAAAACATCCCAAGGTAAAGGTAAAAAGTACAAGCTCAGAAACCATGTAGCATCTGAATTCGTACACATGTTGCCAAGGCTTGTGATCCCCGGATCAACAATAGAGGCCAACTCAAAGGAGCTAAATTCCCGTGCTTTCTCTGAACTCTGAAGTGCGAAGGTAGGCAGTGGCAATCTTCAGGTGCCAGAAGCAATATATGCAGTAAATATCATAATAGAGAGGACTGAATAGGTTACAGAGCCAGAGACATTTCAGTGTCGGCAAAGACATCACTCAGTAAATAGGGAGATCAAAACCCAGTGAAGTGACATGATGTGACATGCACAAGGTCTTATGTTATAGTGTCAGAACTGGGAAGAGAAGTTGGGCCAGCAGGTGGCGTGGTGGTTAAGGGGACTGGATTCCTATATGACTGACTGTGGTTTGAGTACTGGACCTGGTGGCTTGAAAATCACCCCAGGCACGTGTGTGTGCATGCTCAAAATCCTGAGAGGAGAATGAATTGCAGCATGACCACCCCCTGGAGGGTGAGTTCTCACTTTCTCTCTCTGGGTTTCTCTGTATTTCTCTCCTCTCTGGCAAGTGCACGTGTTCTATGGCAAAAACCTTAAAAAAAAAAATTGGACTCATCAAGTCTGAGATCAGAGCTGTCTACACAACATAGTGCTGAAAAAAAAAAAAAAAGTCCTGATTTAGGAAAACATACTTATCTTCTCTAATTTTCACGACAGTCCAATAATGTCAGGCTTATTATTCATTTACTCATCCAGTTTGATCTGGTTTGGTTTGGTAAGATGGTGAACAGGAATCTAGATAGTTTAAATAACTTCAAGATCACACAGTAAGTAATAGGGCAGAGGTTTGAACTGATTCTGCTTGACTTCAACATTTTATCCATGTTACAAAAATAATTAACCAATTATATAAGTAGTTTTTTTATTTTAAAACTTATTGTGTTTTCAAAACTCTACCTTGCTTTGGAGAAGTCTTGAGGCAGAGTACTTGAGTTGAGTGCAGGTTGGAATAATGGCAAGTATCAGAATGTTTTGGCGTGTTTTACAATATGCAATAAAACCCAGTCATTATATGGTGTAGGAGGGCATGCTAGTTCGCCTTAAAATGGACTTCTTCTAAAAATGATTAACATTTGATAGGCAGAATGATCAAATAAACCACATAACAAAGGCATTTTTCCAATGAGATATATACTTGCTTTTAAACCTTTGATGAACTGTTTTTCTTTATCGAAGTCGTTTGAATTTAAGGAAAAACAAACAGTAGGGCATGTTGAAATATCCATTAACTAAACATCCTGAAAGGGTATAAAATGCCTCCAGCTGCCAAAAAACAATTAGGCTGCAAATATGCCTTTGGTTACCTAACCACACATTCCCTAAACATTTAGTTCTAATTAATTTTCTTCATTACACAACAATGCCTCTCCTAATTACACTAGAGAAATTCTATAAACCTACTAGCTATTCAAAGTCTTTATTGCACAAATGATTCTGGTAGGTCCCTATTAGAAGCAAATCCTCACTCTCTAATTTATACATACCTCATCTCGGCGGCCATGAGCTACTTAGTAAACCCTTGACAGCCTTGCTAGCTAATCCTGTATGTGACCATATTTCAAATGAGCAATTTTAGTGAGATGGAACATCAGAAATGAATAATTTAAAACATCCCAAGGTAAAGGTAAAAAGTACAAGCTCAGAAACCATGTAGCATCTGAATTCGTACACATGTTGCCAAGGCTTGTGATCCCCGGATCAACAATAGAGGCCAACTCAAAGGAGCTAAATTCCCGTGCTTTCTCTGAACTCTGAAGTGCGAAGGTAGGCAGTGGCAATCTTCAGGTGCCAGAAGCAATATATGCAGTAAATATCATAATAGAGAGGACTGAATAGGTTACAGAGCCAGAGACATTTCAGTGTCGGCAAAGACATCACTCAGTAAATAGGGAGATCAAAACCCAGTGAAGTGACATGATGTGACATGCACAAGGTCTTATGTTATAGTGTCAGAACTGGGAAGAGAAGTTGGGCCAGCAGGTGGCGTGGTGGTTAAGGGGACTGGATTCCTATATGACTGACTGTGGTTTGAGTACTGGACCTGGTGGCTTGAAAATCACCCCAGGCACGTGTGTGTGCATGCTCAAAATCCTGAGAGGAGAATGAATTGCAGCATGACCACCCCCTGGAGGGTGAGTTCTCACTTTCTCTCTCTGGGTTTCTCTGTATTTCTCTCCTCTCTGGCAAGTGCACGTGTTCTATGGCAAAAACCTTAAAAAAAAAAATTGGACTCATCAAGTCTGAGATCAGAGCTGTCTACACAACATAGTGCTGCTCTACAGCCATTCGGTACAATTTATCAGGACCTATTACTGATTGGTGTCAATGTGTGTAAATACAGCAAAAAATACCTTAATATCTGCTAAGCCAATTTTAGTTTCTATTCCCAGCCACATAAAAATATGTGATCTTAATTATCAGGATTTTGGAGGATGACATGAGGGCCAGTTGGTAAAAATGCATCCTTAGTATTCTAAGCTCAAAGCCAACTGATGGTATTTTAACGGCTTCAGTTTTTGTGCCTGGAGCATGTTTATTAACCAACCATTTCAGTCCCAGCCTATGGATGAGTTTCTGATTCTTCTTTTCTTTTTTAAAATATGAATGTTCTCTCATGACATTAAGTTAAAAATAAGTAAATAAAAAATAACCCAGAGTTTTGCTACTCAAAATGTGGTCTATGAATCAGCAGCATCCATATCACTTGGGAGACTATTAGCTCCCAAACCTACAGAAACAGAATTTGCATTTTAACAAGATCCCTTAGTAAATCATATTCACTCTGAAATTTGAGCAGCGTGGGTTTGGAGCAGCGGTTCTCAAATTTTAGCATGTGTCAGATTCATCTGGAGGTTACCTCGTCCCCAGGGTTTCTGGTTCAGTAGGTCTGAGCTGAATCTGAAAATTTGCATTTCTAACGAGTGTCTCAGAAGGCTTCTGAGATGGAAACTTTTTTCTGGCTTCTGGCATAGACACTTCACTTTATCTAGGATTTGGGGAGATTTTGAAGATTCATTTGCTGGAGTGTTTGATACCTAAGGACTACCAGAGTTGTTGTTCATAGTGTGCAAATTTGTGCAGTCTTTTTAGATGGTTCTGGAAATTCTACATATTTGAGTGCAGCATTGAGTCAGTAGTTCCCAATTTTATTTACTTCGGAGTTGTTTTTAGGGTCAGAAGGTGGTGCGGAGATTAAGGCTGCTGGAGCCAGTTGTGCGGTTTGAGTCCTGGACCCAGTAACTTGAAAAACATGCTGGATGTATGTGCATGTGTGCCCAGAATCCCGAGAGGAAAATTGAGGAAAAGGGATTGCAGCATGGCCACCCCCCTCTGGAGGGGGGGCAATTTCTCCCTTTCTCCTTCTCTCTGGCAAGTGCCCATGCCCTATAGCAAATTAAAAGAAAAGTTTTTTTTTTTTTTTTTTTAAGTTTATGTATTTATTGATTTATTTTGTGGGAGAGAGAAAAAGGATATCTCCCCAATAGGGTCCCCATGCCATGATCCACCCCCAACCTCAGCAAACCTGGATCATGGACATGTGCACACGACTGGTATGAACTGGGAGACCCCAGAACACAAACTGGGAACCTTCCTGTGTGAGTCCAATTGTGTCACCACTGTGCTACAATCTGCACTCTGGAGTTCTCCTTTCAGAGAAAGGCTATGACTGGTGCAGATCCCCTTCACCGCCATTACCACCAAACCATACCAAACCAAACCAACCAGACCAACCAGACCAAACCAGAAAAAGTCCACCCTAAATTAGAGGATCCTGAATGAGGTCCAGTCATGTGCATTTTTACTAAACATCTAAATGACTTAGGGACAGGTTGCCAATTACAGGTTCTGAAAAGCAGTGATTTAAATGATGGGCAGCCTCGGGAAGAGCAGTTTGTGCCCTGGTAGCCATGTCAGCCAGCACAGCAGCAAGAGCTTCTCATAACTGAGCAGCTGAAGCAGTTCTAGGAAATCAGTGGCCTGGGTCTTTCTTCAGTGATGCCCCAGTACAATTTCTTTGCTCCCTCTTTTTAATTATGCCTGGCCCGCAGTGAGCACTCCAGCCACCGTCCTCTTTGATCTATTTATCCATCTTACAACTCCAATTAACCAGGTGCAGCCATCCATCTGGCTAATACGAGGCAAGCTGTTAATTCGTGGCTGAAGAACAAGGTGCACAGACAACAAACTAGCAAGGGGCTCAGGAGGGTACCATTGACCCCAATCTTTGCAAACTAAGGTGAAGAAACAGGGGGATTAATTTGTTGCAGTAAAAGAAGGAAATGTTCTTTGGTGTGGGGAAGAAAAGAATTTGGGCAGCTCTTAGTACCCATGTGACTTGCCTCAGGTCATCTTTGAACTTAATATCTTTAACTGTAAAATATAAAGATAATAGTACTTAATCTTCATTCCAGGGAAGTTAGGAGACTCCAGTGAGATCAAATGAAGCAAAACAATTTGTAAAATGCATCAGAAATGTGTGCGTTGGTTTTTGCGCAGCATCACTTTTTATTCGCTTTGTACAAATATATGGGAGAACCTGGTTGTTTCAGGCACACCTGACATTTTATAGTTAGTATTTTCTAGCCAGCAGATTAGGCACTTTGACTAAATAGTAACTTTACTTTTTTATAGTTTTCAAGTTTATTTTGTGTTGTTTTGGTTTCTAAAATCCATAATAAAACAGATTCCCTTGTTCCCTCTAAATCATTTTTTTTCTGTCTATAAGGTACATGTGTCCACCAGAGAGAGAGACAGAGACAGAGGGAGAGAGAAAGAAAGTGACAAATCAATACCTCCTCCACCCCCAGTGAAGGAATGACCATAATCTCTTCCCCTCCACTCTCCTCTCAGGATTTTAGTTACACATGCACATGTCCCCAGTATGATTCTTAAGCTGCTGCTGGTTCTGAAACTTGAACAGTGTAGCTGGCCATATGGGATACAATGCCTTCACCTTCATATGACCTACTGTTTCCCAAGTCATTCTTAAGCTTTTGCATGCATTGAAATCATTGGGGAACTTGTTGAAGCTGCATCCCCAACTCTATCCCCATTCCCAGTGTTTTTGATTTCATAGGTCTGGGAAAGGCCCAATAATTTGCATTTTTGACTCGATCACTCTCTTCCTCAATTATGTTGATTGCATTGAGACAGTTCCCCTTGTTATAAAATATAAGCAAGTTTTCTTATTTTAAAGAGTTAATGTTCTGGGACCAGCAGGTGGGATATTGGTTACATTGCTGACTCTCACATGGCCAACTGTAGTTTGAGTCCAAGACCTGGTGGCTTGAAACTCATGTCGGGCATGTGTGTGTGCCCAAAATCCTGAAAGGAGAATGGAGAGGGAACTGTGGCTTGGCCATCCCTTCTGGGGGGGTGGGGTGATTTCTTGCTTTCTGTCTCTCTGTCTCTGTCTCTCTGGTGAATACATGTGCCCTGTAGAAAACATCTCTCTAAAAAAGAAAAGTTAATATCCTGGTGTGGTGGGTAAGGGGCTGGACTTCTATATGGTCAACCATGGTTCAATTCCTAGACCTGCTGGTTTGCTTTCTCTTTTTCTGTCTCTCTCTGCTGAGACCATGTGCCCTATAGCAAATTTTAAAAATGGTAATAATAATAAATCAAATTAAATAAATAAATCTGTTAAAAAAAACCCTGTTAATATGCTCCAACTCAAATTCCTGTTCCTGGTCGCCAACTTGAAGAGGATCATATTCCAGACTGAGAGCTGACTGAAGTATAGGAAATATACACCTGTGACCTTGGAGACACTTCTATAAACAACGTTGTGCTAAGAAAGATTTCTCTTCTTTAAAAAAAAAAATTAAAAGCCTTCCAACTATTCCAGGAGTTTATGATCAAGCTGAGGCGATCAAATAGACCCTATAAAACACTTTGTGAATAATTACTGAACAAAATAAACTACAAATGCAAAACAGCATTACCTAAAGTTCCCAGGTGATAGTGCAGTCATATTCCTAGAAGGAGAAATTGGGATTTCAATCCCAAATGCTTAGAAGATCTACTTTATCACTTCAGTGTTTTTATAGCCCGCTAGAGGCAAACCTCCTGAATTCGGTTCAATTAGAGATAGGGTAAAACTTAGACCTCACTGTCTGCACTGCGTAATTAGATAAAGTTCGAAAGTACTATTCTCAGAGTATGATATGTGGACCATCTGCAGCCGAATTGCCATAAAAACCTATTCAATGCGCATATTAAAAATGACCTACAGAAATTAAATCTTGGGAGAAAGGTCTTGCAACTTCTCACTTAACCAGCTCCCTAAATAAATCTTATGTTTGTTTAGCCTGAGAGGAAACCCTCTAGGAACTTCTTTCATGCCCTACCCAACTCATTGAACTTTGGGATTACCATATAGTCATTGAGACAACTCTGCACATGAATTATAATTAATAAATTGTTAGCTATGAAGAGATGTCTCTTTAAAAAATAAATCACCAAAAGCAGGACCAGCAGATGGTGTAATGGTAACGTCACTGAACTCCCATGTAGTCAACTGTGGTTCAAGTCCCAGACCCTATGGCTCAAATTCACGCCAGAGGCATATGCGTGTGTGCCCAAGATCCTGAGAGGAGAATGGAGGAGAAGGGATTGCAGTGTGGCCATTTTCCCTGGGAGGGGGTGATTTCTCATTTTCTGTCTCTGTCTTTCCAGTGATCTCATGAGCCCTATAGCCAAAATCTCTCTCTCTAAAAAAAAAATTAAATTTTTATTTTTATATTTATATATCTTTATATATTATATTTACAGAAGGCATGTGTACTTGTCAGAGAGAAGCAGAGAGATAGGGAGAGAGGGAGAAAGTAGTCCCTACACACACACCATGATCTCTTCTCTTCCCTTTCTGCATTCTGTTGGGATTTTGGTTATGGGATCTGGCTTCCTTAACCACTAGGTTATGGGCCTGGTCCTGTAAAGAAATGTTAATTTTTTGGTTTGAGCCTAACTTTTTGGGTAGCTGTAAGGACCTAGGAGGGACTCGAACCTACTTGTGATAGGAGCCTTTGTTTCACACCAAGGGGGATAGATATTCATGCTGGAATGGAAGGCAGGTAGGAAAGGTTCTGAAGATCCACAAGAGAAAAGCAATCCAAAGACATAGAAAAGGATTAGGGCTTGAGGGAGACAGAAGAGCACTGCAGCTGTTGGCTGGGCCCCAGGGAGTTGACAGACAAGGTTAAAAGGTAAACTTGCTTTTTTAAAAAAAATAATTATTTAATTTTATTTATTTATTCATTTATCTTAATTTGACCAGAGAGAGAGAGGAAAAGAGAGAGAGGGAAAGTGAGAAAGCAAGCCACCAGGTTCGAGACTGAAACCATGGTCGGCCATGTGGGAGTGTCCAGCACCTTAACCACCATACCACCTGCTGGTCCCAAGGTAAATTTGCTTTTGTTTATTATCTTAAAGATTCCAACCTTGGGACCAGCCGTTGGCGTAATGGCTATGTCGCTGGACTCCCATATAGTTGACAGCAGGTCAAGTCCTGGACCCAGTGGCTTAAACTCATGCTGGGTATGTGTGTGAATGTGCCCAAGATCCTGAGAGGAGAATGGAGGAGAAGGGATTGTGGTGTGGCCAACCCCCCTCCCCCGGGGGGGTGATTTCTCACTTTCTGTCTCTCTGTCTCTCTCTGTCTTTTTTTTTGGAGAGGTTTTTTTTTCGCTATAGGGCATGTGCACTCGCCAGACAGACAGAGAGAGACATAGAGACAGAAAGCGAGAAATCACCCCCCAGGGGGGATGGTCCCGCCGCAATCCCTTCTCCTCCATTCTCCTCCCGGGATCTTGTGCACGCACGCACACACGCCCGGTGTGAGTTTTAAGCCACCGGGTCCGGGATGTGAACCGCGGTCGACTACGTAGGAGTCCAGCAACATAGCCATTACGCTAAGTGCTGGTTCCCTCTTTCTGTCTTTCTGGCATGTGCACATGCCCTATAGCTAAAACCTCTCAAAAAAAAAAAAAAAATCCAACCTCCTAAAAGAAAACTGCTTTCATTTATTCATGCTGTCTCCAAAAGGTAGATGGTGTAAGTATGAGGGCAGTGAGTGGAGTTCTGTGATCCAGTTGTGAGTTGCAGAGTGGGGCAAAGTCTTTTTTCTTGAGCTTTGTTGAATTCCTTTTTAATGAAGACATTAACATGTATATAGTGCAGACACCTCTAAAATTAGCAGTAAGTACAAGGACATCTAATTACACCAGATTTATCTGCCAATGGTGACTGTACGCATTGGTGTGGGATTTCAGATTAGTAAAGCAATGGAACTACACTGCCTTCTTGATCTGCCATTTTCATCTCATAGAGTCACTGTTTTTCTACATTAAATACATATCTGCAACCTTTTTAAAATGGCTGCATAGCTTCGCATTTTATTGATAGTTATGACTTACATACATAGTCATCGGTGATGGGATGTTGTATCCTCTGATGGTTTTTAGCAAACTTTATTTTATACCAGATGGCTTTTCTTAGCTCTCACCTAAAGAACAATCAAGGAACGATGTTCTGATGGTAGGATTTATTCCATTTCTCTCCCTCCAGAACACTTAAGTTCTCATTTCATCTTTAGGGGCTCACTAAAAAGCAAACACAACACTTTGAAATCTTTGTAGTTCACTAATTTATTTACTTATTTGGCAAATATTTAGGAAATGGAGGTGACTGAGACACAAGCATTGTGCTTGATTAATTTTTTTCCCAGTGAAGATCCCAAGCAATGTACACGTAAAAAGAAATAATCTAATACCAAATAGTAATAAGAATCACTTAGGTAGGCCTAGACATTACTCTTTATTGAAATGGCCTTTGTTGGGGCCGGCAGGTGGCGTGATGGTTAAGGTACTGTACTCTCACATGACCGACCGTAGTTTGACTGACCGACTCTCACCTGGACCTGGTGGTTTGCTTTCTCACTTTCCCTGTCTCTCTCTCTCTCTCTGTCACTCTCTAGTCAAATTAAAAACTAATAATAATGATGAATAAAAGAAAATAATTTAAAAAAAGAAATGGCCTTTGTTATGTTACAAACACTGTAACTGTCAATGATCCCAGGGTAGAAGATCGAGGTCATGCATGGTGCAGGTCAGGGACAGGGGCTCAAGGACCCCTTCCCTCCAACATAAACACACTTCTTGCTCAGTTGCTGGTGGTCTTCCTGGTTTCCCCTTTAATTTACTTCACAAAAACCATCTGATTATGGCTTGATCACGGTCATTCTAAATTAGGTGAGGACTCCAAGCAGATTATTTTGTGTACAATGACCTTGGCTTTGACTTGGTGCCTGTTACTTTTATGGGTTTTTTTCTTCTTTAGTTATCTTTTTTATTTCTTTTTTAATCAATAGAGGTTTTATATTGGTATAGGCAGTGTTGGAAATCTAGTTTCTCTTTTCAAGTTGAGCAGATACTATTTATTGCATTATTTCTGGGGTCGAGCAAATCAATAAAGAGGCCAGCAAAAGCTTGCCCTTCAGGAGGCTGAGCTCACGGAATGTGTATTGTGACAAAGACTGACCTTTGTATCTTAAGAAAAAGGGACAGATCCCAGTGCTGTCGGACTGCTCCTGTCAGACAGCTGAGCCGGAAAGTTGTTAGGGTTCCTCATTGGACTTGCAGATGCCTGTTTGTAGATGAGTTTCTAATTAACCAAATACCTGGCTCCCAGGAGGTCAATAAAAATCTGCACTTTTTTCAGAAGTAAATTGTAGGGTGACTGTCTGGTCATTTTAGAGAGCACTGAAGCATAAAAGCATTTTGCTTTCCAGTAGAAGTTCTTTTCTGTTAGTGCCAGAGATAAAAGCTCCATGATCCTTTATGTGTTTCTAAGCAGCACAGTTAAATATCTCAAAAATTTTCCCCATCATTTTTCTGTAATTCAAGCCCATGCCAGTTTAAAGGGAACAATAATGACACCTAGGATTGGCTTGTGTAGACCCAGATGGCTTTTGCATATTTTCATTACACATTTATTTGGTAATCATTGGAAGTTATTTAGATTCTCATATAACCAGTTTCTCAGACAAGCAGAGTGCAGTCAGAATAAAGTGAACCATCAAGTATTCCCTATTAGACCAAAATATCCTTTCAGCCTTGTCTTTATGGAAACGGAGTTAGGAGCTGCAAGTTTAAAACTTGGTAAGTTTGACCATTTTAGAATCTATTTCCTTAGTATGGCATGGTTATATTTTTGTGGCTTAAAAAAAAAAAAAGTTGAATCAGTTCTGAGGGACTTTGTGAGAGATCTTTCTGCAAGAAGTCTTCCCAAGCTTGAAAACTTTTTTAGACTCTGTCCTTTAAATAGATAGGGATGGAAATGATCAACTGAAATGAGATCCCTCACAAATGCTGAGAGCGCTTCAAACGTGCCCATCTCCATTGACACAGAACCCGTGTCTCCATTCAGGACCTTGTTGGTACTTTTTAGTGGATTCTGGTATATGAGGAGCACAGGCTCCAGCCTGGAGGGCTTCCACAGGGAAGTGAGAACCTTCAGGTTTCTAAAAGCTTCCTTCAGCAGGTTAAGCAAGAAGGTACGTTCACCAATAACCAAATCACCTTTTCTTCAGTGTTATCCCCAACCAAACTAAATTTATGTCTCTGAACTCTGTATATAATGCATATCTAATGACTGGTTTTGTCAAAGATTCATGCTCTCTTCTTTGTGCTCTTTGAGAAAATTTGGCAAATCCACATTTTTTTAAAAAACATGCTTTACTTTATATATGTCAAGCCATTCAGCCTTTGTAAGGAAATAGCTATGCTTTTTTTGGACATAAATGGTATTGCTGGGGCTGGCAGGTGGCATGGTGGTTAAGGGCACCAGACTGCCACGTGGACAACCACACTTTGAGTCCCAGACCTGGTGGTTTGTTTTCTCACTTTCTCTCTCTCTCTCTGTCCCTCTCTGGTCAAATTAAAATAAATAAATAAAATAAAGGTAAATGAAGTGATTATTTTTAAAAAATGCTATTAGTATCAGTGAAAGCAGGCCTGTTTGTCTAATTATAGAACTCTCTCTGGATGCTTACAATTGAACATTTATGTTTGGTCAGATCTTAGTTGTTTAACTTCCAGTTGACACTAGCACATCCAGGAGATGAAATTCATTTTTTTTCTAATTAAAATATAAAAGAAATAACTCTTGGATACTCACTATAGAAAATAGGAACTAGTCACTTGAGGGGCCAGCAGGTGACATGGTGGTTAAGCGTGCTGGAATCCCACATGGCCTATTGTGGTTCAAGTCCTGGACCTGGTGGCTTGCTTTCTCACTTTCCCCCCTCTCTCTTTCACTCTGTCCCTCTCTGGTCAAATTAAGATAAGTAAATAAATAAAGTTAAGTAAAATAATTTAAAAAAATAGTCATCTGAACATCTTGGTTTGTTTTCACCTAGACTTCCATTTACTAGTAATATTGATGAAGTGTTTGTGCTAAGTACTTTGCGTTAATTCAGAAGCAGATATTGCTTTGTTAAGTTCTTAGAAATCACTGTGCCACATACAGACCAGAGAGTGATACGGACTTTACCCACACATCCGCACACCATAACCAACAGGCACATGGGCAAACATGCCTACCATTGGATTTCTCCATACAGGCTTCACTGTACTTAATTCCCTCAACACGCTATCATAAACATCTAACCAGGAAAATAAATAGTCCTTGATGACATTTTTTGTTTAGGCATGCTATCTCATCGCTGTGAATGTACCACCATGTATTTAAGCGTGTTCCTGCTGTTGACTTTTTAGATCGTTCTTATTTTCCTGCTGTTCCTTTCAGCACATTTGTGAAAATGACTTTCTCATTTGTGGGTTTTGTATCCATGAATTCGATCAACCACAAATCAAAGATACTTGAAAAAAATTCTTTCTGCATGTGGACAGATCTTTTTTCCTTATCATTATACCCTAAGCAATACAGTACACAACATTACATTGTATCAGGTATTATAAATCATATAGAGATGAGTTAAAGGGCAGTCTATAGAAGGATGTGCTTAGTTGACATACTTATGTACAAATACTATGCCATTGTATATAAGGGACTTGAGGGTCCATGGATTGTTGTATCCGTGAGGAATGCTGGAACCAATCTGCCTGCAGATACCAAAAGATGACTGTATGTTCAAACAAAACAGAACAGAAATGTCTTTTTCCTGAGTCTCGGATATTCCCAATACGGTTCAGGGCCATTTTTTTTGACTGTCTGGAGATCATGTCTCATGTGGAGTTAAAAAACAAGCAGATGTTGAAAGTGGTCATTTCTAGAAAGGGAAAGGAACATCAAAATCAATCAAGGGTTGAAATCCCATCTCAGATACCCCATAGACCACAACAGCTTCTATCCTCAATTCCTTCCTTCACTGCCTTTTAATTTTTATATCTTTTTTTTGAAGAGATTTTTGCTATAGGGCATATGTGCTTACCAGAGAGACAGAAAATGAGAATTCACCCCATGAGGGATGGCCACACCACTATCCCTTCTCTTCCATTCTCCTCTTGGGATTTTTAGCATGCACACACATGCACCCAGCCTGAGTTTCAAGCCACAGGGTCAGGACTTTGAACTGCAGTTGACTACATGGGAGTCCATTGACATAACCCTCATTATACCATCTGCTGATCCCCCTTCCTTCATTTCTATATGCATCTTTTTTTTTCTTTTTTTTTTTTTTTAACAGGGGAGGGGCTTGGGGCAAATAACTTTTTATGTTGATAAAATTTTAAGCTTTTAAAATTCTTATAACAATAATGCACAAAATAATCTTCTAGTCAAAATGACCTATTGGGAACATTTGGCCTTATTTGTTTAATCACTTTTATGTCTTTATATGAGAGCATATGTATTTTTTTCTTTGAATTACTTGAGTTATAGACATCATGCACCTGTACCCATGAATACATAGATTGTATTTCCTAAGGATAAAGATATCCATGGGACCTGGCAGTGGTGCAGTGGTAAACATGAAACTCTGCCAAAGCAGACCCACAGGGGAAGATTGGCAATTCCAGTCTGGAGACCTTCCTGAATATACGTGAAACTCTGCCAAAGCAGACCCACAGGGGAAAATTGCCAGTTCCAGTCTGGAGACCTTCCTGAATATACCAAGCCTACACATGTCCATGATATGGGTTGCCTGAAACTGGGGAAAGGAATGTCTGTTGGCAGTGCCATCTTTCTTTCTCCCTTGTGGAATAAATAAGCAAGTTTTTATAATAATATATTTTCACAATACAGTGATCAAAATCAGGAAATTTAACATAGATGCAATAATCCTGTCTAAAACCATGCTCTGTAGTCAAATTTTGAAAAGTTTCCTGGGGCTGGCAGGTGGTGTGGTGGTTAAGGGCACTGGACTCCCACATGGCCCACTGCAGTTTGAGTCTCAGACCTGGTGGCTTGCTTTC
>NW_006160032.1:494761-511038 GCF_000334495.1 Tupaia belangeri chinensis
ATTCTTTAAAAAAAAAAGTTTCCTAATGATGTTCTTTATGGCTTTCTCTGGCTCCTAGAATTCAATTCAGGACCTTGTACTGCAGTTATCATGTGTCTGTATTCTTTAATTTGATTAACCTTGTACTGCAGTTATCATGTGTCTGTATTTTTTAATCTGATCAACTATTCTTTTTTTTTTTTGAGAGATTTTTCACTGTAGGGCGCGTGCGCTCACCAGACAGACAGAGAGACAGAAAGCGAGAAATCACCCCCCAGAGGGGATGGTCCCGCCGCAATCCCTTCTCCTCCATTCTCCTCTCGGGAACTTGGGCATGCACGCACACGCGCCCGGCGTGAGTTTTAAGCCACCGGGTCCGGGACATGAACTGCGGTCGACTACGTGGGAGTCCAGCGACATAGCCATTACGCTAACTGCTGGTTCCCGCTGATCAACTATTCTTTATTGTTCTTGGTATCAGCATTGCTGAAGACCATAGACCAGTTATTTTATAGAATGTCCATCAGCTTTGGTTTCTCCAACAAATTGTTTCCTCACAATTAGATTCAGGTTATTCATTTTCTGCTGAAATACCAATAATTGCCCTTCTCTGTGAATCATATCAGGAGACCTTTAGTATCTATAAGGGGACTTCAAAAGGTTCATGGGAAAATGAACTAAAATACAGGCTGTTTTTGATGCAAAAATTTTTGAAATCTGTGTGTAGTTTCCCATAATACACATTTTCTGTGAGCTATTTGAAGACCCCTCACAGTTGTTCCATTAGTGATACTGTTACCTTGGATTCCTTTGTTAGGGTTTAGGTGACGGTTTAGGTTTAGGTTTTGCAGCTTTCTCCACTGCAAAGTTATTATTTTTCTATTTGTAATTAGTAGTTTGTCAGGTGGCATTTTGTGATTATGTAAATATCTATTCCTTGATCTCCCACCTAGTAGTTTTAGCATCTCTTATTTAAATGGCTGCAGAATGGTGATTTTCCTAATTCCATAATTCATCTACAATTATTAACTGAAGTTCTACCTTAAGAAAAAGCTGGGTTTTTTTTCTGTTTTCCATTAATTCTTCACTCATGTGATAATATAGGCTCCTGGGTTCTTATTTTATCCACTGGTTTCTATTACCATCAGTGGGTTTTTATTTTTGTGCTCAAATTCCTATCATTTAAAAAATTTATTAGCTTTATTAGGTAAAAAATTATTGTTTCATGGATAAATAACTCCCACTAGATTGCTAGAATATTATTATTAATTTTCAAAGTGTGCCCAGATATGGTCAGTGGGGCTCCTTCAAGCTGGCTTCTATGTTGTTTGGCATATCTTCAACATAGTCTTAGTATTGGGTTGTCCAGAAAGTCATGACACATTTTTGCATAGAAAAACAGAAAAATACATCATACTTTCTTGACACCCTAATAATCCTTTTTTTTAATTTTTATTTTTTCTGGCACAAAATATTCCAGATTTCTCTTGTTTATTTCCTACCCCAGCTCTAGAATCAGTCACTTCTCCAAGGAACTCTGAGTCCCCATGGTGGGCACCAATAGTTCAAAATTAGTGTTGCTAATGAATTCTCCATTGCTAAAATAAATGTTATTGTTCTTGTAAAATTTGCATTTTGGTAGGAGGTAGGTGAAGGTTTGGGTATAATTTAATTTTTATTCATTGTGCTTGCTATCTGGTAGTCTCTTTTGACCTGGAAATGTATGTCTTTTTGTCCTAAAAAAAATTAAAAAAATAAATTTCATTTCAGTTTTCTCGTAAATGAGCCTTCAAATTTTCTTATTGTCACTTTGCTTTCCATTTCCTTGTCATTTTTCTCTAGTACCTGACAGGTTTCCTCAATTTTATCTTCCAGCCATGCTGTTTAGACTTCTATTTCTGCTATCGTGTTTTTAACAGCCTTATTTATTAACTTTAAATTTAAAAATACTGTCTTGTTTTTGTCCTGTGGATAAATAACTCCCACTAGCTTGCTAGAATATTATGAAAATGCTTAAGCTGAACTTTTCATTCTTCAGTATAACTTTCCTTCATGTTGCACATAGGTGTACACATGTGAGTGTGTTTTGTTTATTTGTTTAATCTATCTTTTCATGTTAGAGGATTTTCTCAAATATCTAGTGACACTTGGGTATCTACCCATTTTTTTTTTAAATAGATTTATTCCTTAGAGCAGCTTTAGCTTTACAGCAAAATTGAGTAGAAAGTACAGAGATTTCCCATATTGCCCCAGCCCTGCCCACACACAGCTTCTCTCACTATTAACAGGCACCAGAGAGGTACATTTCTTACCATTGATAAACTTGCATTGACTTATCATCCTCACCCAAAGCCCATAGTTTACATTAGTGCTCACTCTTGGTGTCATAACTTCCATTAAAAAAAAATGACACTCTTGGTGTCATAACTTCCATTAAAAAAAATGACTAGTTTTATTTATTATTATTATTTTTTAATTTGCTATAGGGCATGTGTGCTCACCAGAGAGACAGAGATAGAAAGGGAAAGTGACAAAGCAAGCTGCCAGGTCTGAGATTCAAACAGCAATTGACCACATGGGAGTTCAGCACTTTAACCATCATGCCACCTGCTGGCACTGCTTCCATGGGTTTTGACAAATGTATAATGACGTGTATCTTCTATATAGTATCATAAAGGATGGTTTCATTGCCTTAAAAATCCGCTGTCCTCCACCAATTCATCATCCCTCTCTTCTCCCTAGCCCCAGACAACCACTGATTTTTTTTTCAAACTCTATCCATAGTTTTCCTTTTTCCAGAATGATAGTTGGAATGATATAAATATGATTATTAAGAACAGGGAACAAAAAACTAGAAGCTGGAAATGCCCAGTGTGATTTTCAAGACACCTGGTCTAGTACTCGAACGGTGGCTGGCCATGTGGGAGTCCAGCACCTTAACCACCATACTTCCTTCTGGTCCCTAGTGATTTTTTTGGGCAAATGTTTACTCTGTTTATTGACTTGATTTGCAGATGTGATTTGCTTATTTGCTTTTTTTGATTCTTAAATATCAGGGGTTTTTTTAGGTTCTTTCCACCTCCCCCATCCCTCCTATAATACTTCCTTTTTCTTTTTCTCTTCTGTCTTTTTTATTTTTTAAGAATTATTTATTTTAGTTATTATTGTTGTTGTTATTTTTAACTAGCTATAGTAATCAGAGAGTGATAGAGGGAGAGAGAGGGAAAGTGAGAAAGTAAGTTGCTAGGTCTGGGACTCAAACCATAGTCAGTCGTGTGAGAGTCCAGTGCCCTAACCATCATGCCACCTGCCAGCCCCTCTTCTCTGTCTTTGCTTATTAAAGAAACAAAGCAATTGTTTCACAGAAAATCCACATTCTGGATTGGCCAATGCTTGCTCATGGTTCAGATCGACTTGTTCCTCTCTCTTCAGTATTCTGTAAGAATATGAAACTAAAGGCTTATTAGTTTTCACATCCATTTATTATTTATGTGCATTTGGAGAATATGTTAAAGTGGTGCTGTGTGGCTTATGTTTCATCTCTTCACGTAATATGTGATATTTGGTCCTCTAGCTTTTGGTGCTAATAATATTGATCCGGATTCAAGTGATGATGGTCTTATCCTCTCAGTGTGAAGTTCCCATTGAAATTTTATTTAACCTTGGGTAGGCCCCATGGCATATATATTATGATATTATAAAGAGAACTTATTTAAAAAAATGCCATTAATCAATTATTCAGCATTCTCGGGGTTTTCCAGTTGTAACTGAAATATTGGATTTGTAAATGAAATGTTGGATTGATATCTTTCCCTTGGTACACCAAGAAAAATGGCCTTGCTAGGATGCTTAAAAAAATGCCTTTGGGACCAGCAGGTGGCACAATTATGTCACTGGATTCCCACATAGTTGACTACAGTTTGAGTCCTGGACTTGGTGGCTTAAAACTCATGCCAGGCACTTGTGCATGTGTGCCCAAAATCCTGAGAGAAGAGTGGAGGAGAAGAGAATGCAGTGTGGTCATCCCCCTTGGGGGGTGATTTCTTGCTTTCTATCTCTCTGTCTTTTGAGCAAGTGCTCATGCCCTATGGCAAAAATCTCTCTATATATAAGAAAGAAAGAAAGAAAGAAAGAAAGAAAGAAAGAAAGAAAGAAAGAAAGAAAGAAAGAAAGAAAGAAAGAAAGAAAGAAAATGCTTTTGGTGCCTCAGTAGAAAAAAAATTAGTGGGGGGGCAGAAGGTGGCATAGTGGTTGTGGTGCTAGACCAGGTTTGAGTCCCGGACCTGACGGCTTGAAACTCACACTGGGTGTGTGTGCATGGGTGCCCAAAATCCTGAGAGGAGAATGAATTGCAGCATGGTCATCCCTCCTAGGGGGGCGATTTTTCACTTTCTGTCTCTGTCTCCAGTGAGTACATGTGCCCTACAGCAAAAGGTCTCTTAAATAATAATTAGTTGGGATTTTGTAAGTAGCATGATTTATTTTTAGGAAAAGCAACATTATTTCTAGTTTGACCACAAAATCTATGTTTTCCAAAATGCTAACTCTCTTGGCAATAATCAAATATTATAAACTGCATTAAGTAAGCACAGATTGAATTCAATACTGTGTCTTCCTTTTGTAGGCTATGCCACATTAATCATTTTAAATTTATTTGCATAAAATAAGTATGTCTATCACTTTGTCAGGACAAGGACTATGTTCAATTTGCTGACTGTCGTATCCTCATGCTAAGTCTCGTGTATATATATGGTGTGCAAAGGGTTGTCAAGAAATGTGGACATCACTAACAAGAGGAGAAAGGTATGTGCATTTGAGTTCCAGGTGATGTCTAAGGTACTATAATAGAATATGTAAAAAAAGAAGTCACTTTGGACCCAGACAGTGACATGGTGGTTAGATCCCACCTGGTCAACTTGGGCTCAAGCTCTGGCAGTTTGAAAATCACACTGGGTATGGTTAGAGTCCCAGGTCTGGGGGGCTTTTAGAAATACTAGATGTGGAGACCAGCAGGTGGCATAATGTTTATGGCATTGGACTCCTACATGGCCCACTGAGGTTCGAGTCCCAGACCTGGCAGCTTGAAAATCACACTGCGAGCATGAGCGTGCATGCCCAAAATCCCAGTAGAAGAACAGAAGAGATGGGATTGTGGCATGACCATCCCTCCAGGGGCTGGATTTCTAACTTTCCTTCTCACTGTCTCTCTCTGGGGAACACGTGCTCTATGGAAAAAACCTTAAAAAAAAATGCTGTATGTGTGCATGAGTGTCCCAAATCCTGAGAGGATAATGGAGGAGAAGTGATTGGGGCATGGCCATCCTGCCTGCTTTCAGGGGGTGCTTTCTCACTTTCCCTCTCTCTCTCTCTCGCTCTGAAGAGTGCATGTTCCCTGTAACAAATTAAAAAGAAAAGGAAAAAAATTAAAAAAATAAAAAAGAACTTGCCTTGATCAGACTTGAAAGTACACACAGTTTTTTATTTTATTCATATGAGATGCTCAAAGTTCTGACGGTGGGGTGGGCGTGAGGTTTCCTTCTAGGTTGATAGGTGTCTTCTAAAATTTTGATTGTGCTGATGACCAACATCTTTAATTTAACTATAATCCATTCAATGCTACACTTAAAAATGAAGAACTAACCCCAGCTTGAAGCTGGGGATTTAACTTCAATTTTTATTGGGGGAAGGGATGCAGACAAGGCAGGTCAAAGGGGGATGTATGCTTTTGACAAAAACTAAGTAGATAAATAAAATAATACAATAAATAGATGGAAAGAAATAGTGGCTCTATGCAAAACAATTGAGATTGAGGTTCACAGTAAAGGTGATGAGGGATCAAGGCCTAAGATTCCTGCCAGGAATTGGTCTAAAGAGGGGCCTCGAATACAAAGTAGGGAATGGACACTTGGTTGAAGGGAAACTGGGGACTGGAAGCTTTCCCCATCTGCCGGCTCTTGACAGTAAAGACGCAAACACGAGCGTGGGTTTGCTTTTCCGCAGCACTGGGGGACCACATTTGAAACGCCCCAGGGCAGGGCTGGTCATCCTGGTGTGAAAAGACCATGGCTAGAGCCAGAGAAACGTGGCAGTGCAAACATTTTCTAGTTAGAAGCCATCACCGCGCCATTCACCCTTGTCAGCCCAGCCCCTGGGATAGCTCCGAAGGGAAAGAAAATGATCGATAGTGGCCCCTGACAGGTTACAAGGGAAGAAGTAAATGTTCAACAAATGGCTGCAGCTCATGTTGGCCGGCTTCTCTCACTGGCAGTCCTGCTCTGGACGTTGAGTCTGAAGAGGCTGCATCCCTCATGGTCCCTAAGTCTATGAGGCGTGAAGGGCCTGTCTGTCTCGACACTTGTGCTCACTCCAAACTGAAACTGACCTGGTCTTCAAAGCTGGCCGGTTCCCTTCCAATGCCGTCTCTCCTGCTCACACACGTGTGTGATGTGCCAGGAACTGTGCTCAGGTCTTGCCAAGCATGCACTCATTCTCACAGCAACCCACGGGGCGAGGGCCTGTCAGCCTCCTTTGCAGAGGAGAACGTAAGCTCAGATGTGGATGAACAGTTAGGTGACCCAGGTGGGGCTTTCATGTGGGCATGTCTGATACCAAAGCCCATTTTCTCAGACACTCCTTTGTCCCTCTGATGTGAAGCCTCCCACAGAACAGTAGAAGTGCCTGACAGGAATAAAATGAAGAGCAGCTATGTTGCCCTCCACCCAGCTGGACATGAAAGGGCCCCTCTCTTGCGGCAGCGGCTGGGGCAGTGTCGAGGATCGCGGCTGGGCCTTGACAGAGCAGCCTGCTGCCTCAGAAGTGCTCTGGGTCCAGCTGGTCAAGACCCAGCATGGCCAGCCAATCAGCCAGATTCCCTAGCACTGATCCGGCTGCATAGACCTCGCGGCTACAGGGAGCTCTCCTGAGGAAGGAGGTCAAGGGTTGTTTTCTTTTGTGATCAACTGGCCTGGTTTTGACCCTTACTGGGAGCATCTGGGCCTTCACAAGTTATGTCATACTGATAGAAACTCAAGTTACATGAAGCATTCAGATTACCACCTAAACGATGATATGAAGGAACTTGAGAGCTACAATAACATTCGCAACCAAATTCGAACTAGAATGTTATGATACCAGCCTATAGGTTTTGCTTAGTCATGAGAATTTGATGCCCAAGGGAAGAGAGTCTTTGCAACTTCAACCCTCCCTAGGATGATGGTGGGGCGGGAGCAGATGGCATTATTCCATTTTGCAGGTGAGTTGAATCAGAGGGTTTCCCTCCTGAGGATGCCTGGCACCCTGTTTTATGTCCATAGAGGATCCATCTAAGGTGACTGCCCATACAGACAGAGGACGAGAGAAGAAAATAGAAGTAAGTCTCACATCATTTTAGGTCTAATGTCCCTAATCATGCCAGGGAAGTTTTCCGTCTGCTCCGTCTGGGCACTGGATTCCTGCCACGGTCCTCGCAGATTCCTCTCCAGTAATAGCCTCTGGGATAGTCTCACCACTATGGACTGGAAGGGAGAGCCAGAGTTGGCGGTGCAAACCGTGGCACCTGCAAATGAGTGTGGACAGGAAAAGGTCTTCCCCTCAGCCTTCTCTCCGGGACCATGCAGGAGGGCGGTGAGGTGGAAAGCCAGGTACTAGCACTGTGCAGGGAAGGGCCCGATGTCATCATTAGATCTGAGAGTCGCACCTTCTTAGTTCCTAATGCCGTTTTTTCCCTCTTGATTGGTTTCTCATCCATAAGAAAACTCAGCATTGAATAAAGCCCAGAGTCCAAGGTCTAATTTAAATAGAGACTTAATTTTATATTATATTTATGTTCTTTAAAGTAAAACTTTCTTTATGTATAGTTTCATGTTATGAATGGTTTTTATTTAGGAAAAGTACATTTTTAGCCATCATCTTTCAAACCTCCTTTGAAATCAGCTGCATTATTTTTGTCGACCACACGAGGGCAGTGGTGTCACACGTAAAAGATGCTGGCCTTCTCTTCTGAACAGATGGTGTATTTGTTAGACTTCATGGGATGTATTTTTCCTTTATTGAAGCACAGGGGAATTTCACATTTGCAGGTAGAATGGGGAGAGATAGTTAAAATTTTATACCGTATTTTTATCTCTTTGTTTATGCTGATAAAGGTAGCAAAGACAGTTGATTTATCCTCCTTTTTGCTGTTTTGAGGGATTGCTGTACTAACAAGCTGAGGTGGGTATTCATTACCACCATGACCCTGGCAGAAGATGTTCTGTTGATTTTGCATTTAATTGGAAATGTCACAAAGATAATACATAAACCCATCCTTTCCCCCAAACCCTCCAGTACCCTTCAGATGTGACTCAAATCCGGTTCCTATCAGGAAATCTTTGCATTTAATCCTACTCCTACCTATTCGTTAGAGAGAAACCAGCCAGCTTTCTCTGAGGGTGGGGCTATGTGACCTTTCTTCACTCCATGATTCTAGAGACTCTGGAGTGTTCCCTTCACAGATGGGCCTTATCCTGCTGGGTTCCTGGTGCTCCCTGGCCCCTATGGGTTCTGTGGGTCTTATCTCAGAGCTAATCAGCAGCTCTTCCCAAGTGAGAGGTTGCAATACAAAGGCAGGCAGTTCCCATATCTTTCCTGTGACATCCTTGGTTTTAAGCAAGTAAGGGGCCCAGAGCGTCTGCCTACGTGTCTAGATAGAAACACCAATCAGGGCAGAAAATCCCCAGCCCAAGGTAATGTAGGCAAGAGATTTCCAGTGGGGGCTGTCTAGCTGATTAAGCCACATTTATTTATTTTTTTGAAGAGGTTTTTGCTATAGGGCGTGTACACGTGCCAGAAAGAGACAGAGAGCTAGAAACCGAGAAATCACGTCCTGTTCCCCTGTCCCCCCGGGGCGATGGCCACGCTGCAATCCCTTCACCTCCATTCTCCTCTCGGGATCTTGGGCACGCACGCACACGCGCCCAGTGTGAGTTTAAGCCACCGGGTCCGGGACTCGAACCGTGGTCCAGTACATGGGAGTCCAGTGGACATAGGCATTACGCCAACTGTTGTTCCCAAGCCACATTTGATAGAGCCAATGAGATGAGAGCAATCAGTTGGCCCAGCCAATGATCAACTGACACAACCTAGTTTTTAAAATGATAAACCCCGCAGAATGTAACCAGTGAGGCCTTGGGAGTCATTCTGCATGCTCAGGCTCACTCCTACCTCTCAGGAGTGCACTTCCGCTTTTCCTTCATAAACTATCTTTTCCCTTTGCTATTGGCATCTTCCGTTCAATTCTTTGTCCCAAAGAATTGGGTATCATGGCAGAAGCTACCCTGCAACAGTTTGCCGTCCTCTTTCTACCAGTATAATTTTGTTTGTTTGTTTTTGGTAGCCAGTACTTAAATGTTGAGGTCTCACCATGGATCCAGGCTTCTGGCTTTCTGTGACACACCGGGCAGTGTGGCATCGCTGCCTGCCTTTGCGCCAGTGACTACCGGCAGCAGCCACCTGCTTTGTGGCTAGATGCAGCCTCTGCACACACAGGCCTCTCTTTTGTTTCCCTGACACTCAGGGAGGTGCCCGGGTATAATCGCGTTTGCGCCGTTTTTGTTCCAATAAAAAGGAAAATGAGAATTTAATACCCGTGCCTGTCTCAAAGTAGAACAAAATGAAAGATATATTGAGGGAGCTACATGTCTCAAGAAAAATGAGCCTGAATGTAGACCTGCCTGCTGCAGCATTTAGAGAAATCGGCCGCACAAGCATTTGAATTGCTAGCACCAGGGAGAGCTCCGGCTTTGAGGGTAGGCGGGGCTGGAACTGACCTTGGCTGAAGAACCTCACTCGGGTGATTTTTTTTTTTTATCCCGGCGGTTAAAGGGAGATAACCTCATTTATCTTTTTGGACGCCCAGTTTAGCCCGGAGTGGACCGCGCTTTGAGAGGCCGGCCACGCCCTGCCTGTGCCTCACATTCTCCCGGGAGCAGTCGGATTTCAGGCTGGTGCTCCAGAAAGCCTCCCAACTGCGCTCACTTGGCAAAGTGCAGCCCGCTAGGTGGGGAAGAAAGGGTTAAAGAAGGAGCCAGAGAGGGAAAGCCCTCTGGGCCGGACGTAGGCTGCGATCCAGGTGTGTCTGCACGACTGTTCCCTAGCCTCGCGGTGGCAGCTGAGCCCGCGCCGCTCGAGGGGGCAGGAGGGACAGACAGGAAATCCATTCTTGTTCTGAAGATCCATCGGCAAAACGCCCAAAGCAAACAGCAGAGGAAGTTTGCTTTAGTGGAGACAAACTCACAACTTTGCTCTCTCAAAGCCTCTGTTTACAAGTCAAAGCCGAGGCTCAGTCGGGCTTTCTCCGCACTCACCTGCAGAGGGGCCGCCTGTGGGCCTTTTGCTGCCAGAGGAGGGCCACGCGGCTGGCGGCTCGGGCATAACCGAGGGCCCGCGGCTCCGCAGAGAATCGGCTCTCTGCGCCGGAGGAGCAGGGCAGCTTCCCCAGGCATCCCGAGGTCCGCGTTTAGCAAACTGGGAGGGGAGGAAAAAAGCCCTTCGGTTTGGTGTGTGCTAGAGTTGAGCGTCATGTTAAGAAGTTAGGGCACTCGAAAGGGAAAGACAGGTGCTGGCCTCCGGCGATTGCCTGGTGTGCTAGAGTGCCAAACCACGCTGTTCAAAGCAGAGAAGCCGCTCAAGATAGCTCCACGTGGTGGCGTCGTGCTGTCACCTGAGCCTGTGTGGGCCCTGTCTGTTAGCTTGAAATAAAACAACTGTAATAGTAGCCGGTGCCTGAAATAAAAATGTGTTGCCTAAAGGTGGAGTTTGGGGAATTTTTTTAAAGCAGTGACACAGACCTTATGTAACTTTATATTCCAACAAAATCTTTTCTGTGGGGTGAGTGACCAAAGGTGATACTTCTAGTGACTAATAGGAAAAAAGAGATGGGATGGGGTACCGTAGGGATTAGGTGAGTAACTGGCTCTCTTGCCCTCGAGGAGCTAGGTGCAACAAGATCTTCCATGGGGCTTCATGCTGTAGTCAAGAGCTATCATACTGCCTCCCCTCCCCCCCTCCCCAAGATGATGTGGTGGCTGAAGACACTGGACTCCCACATGGCTTTCTGCAGTTAAGAGTCCTAGGCCTGGTGGCTTGCTTTCTCCCTTTCCCATTCTCTTCTCTGTCTCTCTCTGGTCAAATTAAAAATAATAACAAATGGAATTAAATACATTTTTTTTTTTAAAAGACCCATCATTCTGGAAGCAGCTGCATCTGCTTTTGAATTCTGACTGGGAGGCTTTTTAGCAGTGAAATAGTGCCCAAGCCAACTCTTCCAAGCTTAGTTTCCCCTGGCAATGGAAAGAGGTTACACCTCTTACCCAAGGTTGCAGTGGTGGACAGTGCTGGTGTCCACCCCGTGTGGTCTGCTCATACACAGCTCTCTCCACCCCTCGGTGTGCTCGTTTTCCTGAGACCTAGCTGCAGGTGACAGCTGGGGCTTATAAGCATCTTGTGATGATTACTTTTTTACTGCCGTTATTAAAATTTTTTTTTGAAGTAATTTCAAATTTAGGAAAAAGGTTAAAAAAATATTACAAATTGGGGCCAGCAGGTGGCATGCTGGTTGGGGCCCTGGACTCCCACATGGCCGACCATGGTTCTCATCCTGGACCTAGTAGCTTGCTTTCTTACTTTCTCCCACTCTGTCTCTCTCTGGTGAGTGCCTGTATCAAATTTAAAAATAATAATGATAAATAAAATTAAATCATTCCTAAAAAATTACAAATAGTAATATATTTTTTATCCTGCTTACCTAGATATTAGTATCTTATATAATCAGCCCAATTATCAAGACCCGGGAATTTAATAATGACTAATCTGCAAGCCTTACTCAGATTTAATCATTTATCTCACTAGTGTGTTTTTCCGAGTCCCAGCTGACCGTTACTTTTAACTTATGGGAATTTGCCCATGGTGGGAGTATTTTAGAGATACGTAACCTTCTCACTCAATATCGTAAGATTAGAAACACCAAGCTCTAAACACACTCTGCTGATTCTTTCACTGATAAAATAAGCTCCTATTGTAATCTTCCAACAATGCATGTAGAAACCAGTCCCCATCTTGGAGGCAGAAGGTTTTCATTGATCTGTGATTGGTTTATGTACGCCTCATTCTTAGCTGAGCTTCCTGACAGCATGGATCGTACCTACCAGCCATCATTGGTACATTCTGTCCTGCTCTGCTCTATGTAAGTAAATAAATTCATGTCTTCCCTTGCTGGGCTACTGGGTATGGTCTTTGGCATCAGTAAACATTCCAGGCAAGACCTCACAGACTTAGGGCGCTTGGCTTATATAAGAAAATGCCTGATTTCAAAGCCCTGGAACTTTCCACCCTGGAGTTAAAAACACAGCCCACCTTTCTGATCCCCCTGAAGCCCATCTTCCCTAATATGTCCTCCCAGTTCTGATCTTAAACTTTTAGATCTCAGGCAATCTGTCTTTGCTGCTTCTACCATGGCTTCTCAGTTCAGAAGCCTCCCCTCTTTCTGTCCATTCAGGCATTCCAATTCCTTAATAACCTTTTTTTTTTTTTTTTTTCAAATTGAATCTTTCACTCTTCTCCACCAGAATTTCTGGTTAACCTTTGCTCTTTTTCATGAGGCCATTCTCCCTTTGTATACTGTCCTTTCTTCTGCAAAGACCATTGTGGTTCTCTCTCTCTGCATCTCGCTAAACTATTAGTTCTAGGGTGTGCTCTGTGGGGTTCAGGAGCCAGACAATTTCAGAAAATAGTAGCCTGTTAAATTTTGCACATTAAATGGAGGGTTATGCTAATGTGCATTATAAATCGTTCAAAGGATGCTATCGCATACAGGGGTCTTCAAACCATTTGAGCTTAGGACTGTAACTGTCCCTTTCTCTCTCTCTCTCTCTTTTCTTTCTTCCTTTTCCCTTTCATCCTTTTCTTTCTTCAAATTTTACTTTTCTTTTTCAGTATTTTATCATGCTAGAATGTCATCGTATATGTTTTGGAGGAGACAGCACTAATAGTTATAGTGGAAGTTTCTGAATTCCCGAGAAGGGAAACTTAAGGCAAACTCTGGGACCCATCCTATCCCTAGGCAGGATATCATGAGAGCATCAAACAGCCTTGCTGCTGCTCTGCTGGGAGCTCATATTTTGCATCTAGAGTGTGTTCCTACCATATTGCCTGGTCTATAAGACATTCCAGTAAGTGTGTGCTTGCGCTGGTCTCCTAGCTGTCATCCTAATCCCTTTGGCCTGATTGACCGTCAAGGTCTGATATCCTGCCCCACTCCCAGACTGGACTCCGTGGAGCACAGTTTATATCTCTATCTTTTTTCCTCCCCATTTGCCTTTCCCAGTGAGCCTATCTGGGTACCCCGGTTTTCATTCTTGCTTCTGTGCCTCTTTGATCCACCCTAACTCTATGCCACGTGTTTAGTATCATTTAGTTTTCGACGAATACAGAGCCTGGAGCCAGACAAGCTGAGTTCAGACTTTCAGTTTGACCATCTAGTAATTGTGAATTCTGGGCTCAGTTACGTAACCGTGGACCTAACTGCTCTCACCTGTAAAACAAGGGTCACACCCCCAAATAGTCCTTAAGAGGATTAAATTATAACTACACGAGGTGCTTCTCTTACCACTTGGCATAGAATGAGACAGCAAGCAACAACTATCACCTATTGTATCACAGGCACCAAAACTTCTTTTTTTCTTTTTAAAAAATATTTATTGGGGGCCGGCAGATAGTGTGCTGGTTAAGGTGCTGGACTCTCACATGACTGAGCATGGTTCGAGTCCTAGACCTGGTGGCATGCTTTCTCACTTCCCCTCTCTGCCTCTCTTTCTCTATGTCTCTCTTTGGGTTTTCATTCTTGCTTCTGTGCCTCTTTGATCCACCCTAACTCTATGCCACGTGTTTAGTATCATTTAGTTTTCGACGAATACAGAGCCTGGAGCCAGACAAGCTGAGTTCAGACTTTCAGTTTGACCATCTAGTAATTGTGAATTCTGGGCTCAGTTACGTAACCGTGGACCTAACTGCTCTCACCTGTAAAACAAGGGTCACACCCCCAAATAGTCCTTAAGAGGATTAAATTATAACTACACGAGGTGCTTCTCTTACCACTTGGCATAGAATGAGACAGCAAGCAACAACTATCACCTATTGTATCACAGGCACCAAAACTTCTTTTTTTCTTTTTAAAAAATATTTATTGGGGGCCGGCAGATAGTGTGCTGGTTAAGGTGCTGGACTCTCACATGACTGAGCATGGTTCGAGTCCTAGACCTGGTGGCATGCTTTCTCACTTCCCCTCTCTGCCTCTCTTTCTCTATGTCTCTCTTTGGTGAGTGCACATGACCTATAGCAAATTAAAAACATAATAATAAATAAAATGAAATACATCATTCTTTGAAAAATCCATTTATTCACTTACTTATTTGTGATTTTCAAGACACTTCATCTGGGAATTGAACAGTGGTTGGCCATATGGGAATCCACCACCATGCCACCGTGCCACCGGTTGGCCCAACCAAAGGTTTCCTCGATCAATGTAGCTCTCTCTCTCTGAACTCTCTAGTCTCTAAATATTTCACACTTCATTGCCCTTTATGTTGCATATGACATAGGTATAGCACTGCGACCTTGATGCAGAGGAAATTTGAAAAATCATGTATAATTTCAATCATGCTCCTAAATAAGAGTAGCATCAATTCTCCTGCACTTGTCACTGAGTGAGAGCGTTTGTGGTGGTTATTCTTCACCCTGCTCTGTGGTTCAAGGTAACATTGTACTGTATGCATGTGACACTGGCCCTGATTGGGCCTGAGGTACCCCCTGTGTGAGCTTTCATGTAAAGATATCTCTGCCAGCTTCTTTTGGAGAATGGGACCACCCAAAAAGGCTCTCTTCTTTTCTAAGGAGGAGGAGATGGAGAAATAGCACTCTACTCTGTTGTTTCATAGAAAATCCACTTTCTTTTTTCTTTTTTTTTTTCTTTTAATTGATGAAGGGCACATGAGCTTGCCAGAGAGATAGTGAGAGAGAACAAAAGAGAGGGAAGCATACTCTCCCCCAGTGGGTGTGGTCAGGCTATGATCCCTTCTCCTTTTCTCCATCATTTCAGGATTTGGGGTATCCATGCACACACACACCCTGAGTGTTTTTCAAGTGGCCATGGCCAGGATTCAAACTGCAATTGTTCATGTAGGATCCAACGCTCTTAACCACTAGGCTGCACAACCAGCCCCAGATGATTTCATTTTCCAAAGGTCACTTTCCTGTCTTCTCTGGTCAGTTCTCCAAGGATTTGAACTGTACTTAATCCATTTTTGTTTTTGTAGCCTGTAAGAGAGCCTGTTGCAAAATAATGTCTTCATGAATGTCTTTTCATTTTTCCTAAAGTTTTATTAGAAGTGCTTTCTAGTATCAGATTTGAATCCCAGTTCTAGACCTCTGAGGCTTAATGCTGCAGCCTGGAGAAGGCAGATCTCAGAACTAATTCTGTCTCTCTTATTTTTTTGCACTGAGTGATTGATGTCTCGGGGACACAGCCTATTGACTTCTCTTAAGATGTTGAACAAAATAAGAACCATGTGCAGGAGGAAGCACGATCCTCCATCTATTCGCGCGGCATCAGATGTCTCGGGAAACGTGTTTTGTGCAGTAAATCCTCTTGATGGCACTGGAGCCTTAAATATCGTCTCAAGTCCAGCCTTTCAAATTCTAAATCCTATTATCTAGGTTAGCTCATCTGTATTCAAAAGATCAATGTTGCATTATTACAAAGATCCTTTCAAGTGTAAAAAGGATGGCACTTCATTACAGAAAGTAAAAGAAACTAATCAAACTTTCTTGGTGAAATCATTGACTTTTTTAAGTAAAGGGCAAATTTAAGAATTTGAAAGTCCGAGATGCGAGAGAACTCAGTGGTTTGGGCTGACTCCGGCGTGCGTCTGGTGGTAATGTGTGGGTCTTGGATAACCCAAAGAAGAAAGATGCTTTCTTGAAAGAGTCTCAATGCTCCCAGCTGTTCCCATTTCTTCTGTCATTGCTTAGTTGTGTATCTGGGAGGAAAAAAAAAAGAGCTGCTGGTGGTAAGACTCAAAGAAATAATCCATAATATGTGGCATGCAGACTGCACTTGTATTGACCTGGTTAATATGAATTGTTAGGAAAACATTCGTAAATATTATTTGTTCACTGTCTTAAGTCCTCTCTCAGCAGGCAATTCTTGTTTTTTTTTGTTGTTGTTTTTCGTTTTTTTTTTTTTTTTTTTTTTTTTTTAAATTTTT